>NW_019237843.1:10295-89526 GCF_002742605.1 Olea europaea var. sylvestris | reverse complement strand
ATTTCTTATTCATGTTGGTACAACATCTTCGTCGTTTCATAATGGCTGTAAGAGAAGTGTTGAAGATCTAATGAAACCAACTCAACATATTGACAAGGTAATGCATTCTTTATCAAATGAGGAAATTCAGAAAAACCGTTTGCGTCTAAAGACCACCATTATGAGTGTTAAGTGGTTAGCACTTCAAAGTTGTTCCTTTAGAGGCCATGATGAATCTCCATCTTCACTGAATCGTGGGAATTTCATTGAACTGGTGGATGCATTTGGAAAAATGAATATTGAAGTAGGAAAAGTTGTATTTGGTAATGCTCCCAAAAATGCTACATACACATCTCCAGACATTCAAAAAGAAATTTTGAACATTATGGCCAACAAAGTCCGACAAAGAATTCGTGGCGAAATTGGGGATGCAAAATTTAGTATTCTTGTTGATGAAGCACGAGATGAACTTCACAAGAACAAATGGCCATTATCCTGAGGTTCGTCAGAAGTAATGGAATTTTGACAGAGCTTTTTTTTGCAATTAAAAGTGTTAGTGACACTACCTCATTAAATCTTAAGAATCAAATTTCTGATGTTCTTGTCCGTTTCGACCTTCAAGTGCAAAATATGAGAGGCCAAGGGTACGATGGTGCTAATAATATGCGTGGTTCTTGGAATGGACTACAGGCATTATTTCTTAAAGATTGTCCATATGCATACTATGTCCATTGTTTTGCCCACCGTTTACAACTCACATTGATTTCTGCAGCTAGGGATGTCTCAGATATTAATTCATTTTTTTCTCATTTGGATAGTGTTATTAATATGATTACATCATCTCCTAAGCGCATCAATGAGCTGAAAAGTGCCCAAAGAAAAGAAATTGAGCATTTGTTGGAAATTGGAGAACGAGAGTCCGGAAGTGGTGCTAATCAGATTGGTAATTTGCAACGAGCCGGAGGTACTCGTTGATCTTCTAATTACAGCTCTGTAAAGAGTTTGATTGATATGTATGCTGCAACTTGTAAGGTGCTTGAGTATCTTAGTGATCATTCTCCAAATGTAAGATCTCGGTCCGAAGTTGGTGGTGTGTACAAAACCATGACAACATTTGAATTTGTATTTATTTTACATTTAATGCGTAAAATATTAGCAATTGCGGATGTGCTTTATCAGATCCTTTAGAAGAAAACTCAAGACATCTTGACTGCTATGAGATTTGTCCGTACTACAAAAACTATCCTTCAAACATTGAGAGAAGATGGCTGGGAAGAATTTCTTGAAGAGGTGAAATGTTTTTGCTCAAAAAATGATATACATGTACCTGACTTTGATACTTCGTATATGGTTGGTCGTTCTCGTGGTCGTGAGTATCCTACCGTTGAACATCACTATCACTTTGATATTTTCAATGCAACCATTGATTTTCTGATGATGGAGTTAGATACAAGATTTAATGAGACATCATTAGAACTTCTTTCTCTCAGTGCGGCTTTGGATCCAAAAGATTCTTTTGAATCATTTAACATTGATAATATTTGCAAGCTTGCAGAGAAGTTTTATCTTGAAGATTTTTCACAGCAAGATATTTATTGTTTGAAAGTTGAGTTGCAACATTATCAGAATGATGTGATTTCCGAACCTCGATTTCAAATACCTACACTTTCTAATTTATGTCGAGAATTGGTTGCAAGTAGAAGGTCGGAGAGTTACGTCGTTTTGACTAAATTGATTTGTTTAGTACTCACACTACCTGTTTCAACGACGACTGTGGAGTGAGCATTTTCAGCAATGAAACATGTGAAGACGGAAATTCGTAACAAAATGGATGATGGCTTTCTTGCTGATTGTTTAACACTAAATATTGAGCGAGAATTTAGTATGAATTTAGATCTAGATTCTATTGTAGATGAATTCTATGCTTTAAAACATCGTCGGGTACAACTACGATAGGTAACTTATATTATGAATTTTTCTTATTATATATAAATTTTATTTGTAGTTCGTACATTAAATTTTTAAAAATTTTTGCCTCCCGTACCATGAATTCCTGGCTCCGCCCCTGGTTTGAACATATATTCTTGACCTAGTTTGATTTTAGATTACTGGATATATTTATTATTTCTATATTATCATTAACTGCCATAATTTATTAAAACAATTAAAATAAGAAATGACAGGCCATTTTTATACACATTCGTCGCATGGAGGCCTCAAGAAAAACAACCGACTTTCGCAAAATTAGGCTACCTGCCTATTTGTGCTAACAAAGGGTCATTTTAACATTAGCATTTTTACGAGGAATCAGGGACAAATCTAGAATTGGATCCAAGATCGGGCTATAAAATTTTAAACCGGGCTGCTACGTGGAAAAAAAAATTTACACGTCAAAAATTGATTTTTTACCACAAAAAAAAAAAAAAAAAAACCTTTAAAAAAAATTTGTTGGACCTGAGAGTGGGGGGGACTAGAGCCTTGCCCTGCCCCCCCCCCCAAATGCATTGCGTTTTAATAGCTGGTACTACACGCCTCTGTCTAAGCCTCATTACATTTTCGTTTCATTCATTTTTCAAACTTTTTGACCACCAAATCACATTTATCTGGAATCTAACTTCTAACAATCTCAGCAGGCACATAGTTGAATTATTAATTACACACACAACATATAGACCAAATTGACGGCTACACCCCTTAGTTTGTATTTCATTTTACACATTTGCCCTTCAATAATAACATACCGGCCTCCTTCCCTACAAGAACCCAATCCCCCATTGCCTTCCATTTCCATCGAATCAGTGCACGGAGATCTAGCAAAGAGAACCTCAGCTACATATTGCCGGTTAAAAATTTTGCTCAGCCGAACGGTGTCGGTCGACCCCTGTGCAAGGCCACGCTCGGCGTCCTTAACATCTTAACCCGACGACGTATCACAGTCGGGCTGGACTTCGCAGTCCAGTTGCGCAACAAATTCCTGAGGCTCTAATCTGCAACAACCGAAAATGGCTTACAACGTCGGCGGTTTTAGTTATTATCCGAAAATCATGGTACGCTTTCAACTCAACTGCTTCCCCCCCCCCTCCGGTTTGCATCCCCATTACAGAGTTAGTGATGCCTGCGCGCACCTTGTACGTAAGCTGTTGCCGCCATTCACTTGCTTTCTTGGGCTTTATTGGACCCAATTTTTAACTACTACAATTTATTTCTTTTCTGTTTGTTATTTGCAAATCATTTATGTGTATGCATCTATTATGTTGCTGTGATCCACCTTGCCCAGAGTCCTTGATGTTGTGGCTTTTCTGCTTGGAACTAGATGCCTATTTGAATTACAGTACATTGACGTCGTCTATGCTGGTAAAAGACTACAGATTTAAAATTAAAACTCGCAAATGCCCAAAATTTTCATCTTGTTGAGCACTGATTGGGCTTGGCAGGAAGTGACAGGGCCTCGACCGAAACTGCTTGATTGAGTTCTTCTTGAGTAGCAACGTAATTCATTTTTGTCTGATCGATATCATCTCGACTATCCTCCCGTCTTTCTCCATTTTGTCAAATGGGTATTGCTACAGTTATCGACTAGCATTTACATAGGTCTTCCAATTTTGAGTGATTCCAGTAAAGAGAAGTCTACATTTCAGTGACACCGTTGCATATGTTTCTGTACCAGTGGCTTCTTATTGACTAAACCTGTAGGTTTGAAGTATGTTTTAATCAATATCGTCCTCATCCCTAAAGAGAGGAACATTTCTGAAGCAATTACCTACTCAATTAAACTCAACAAAGCCAAGGTCAATACTTATTCGGGCTTGGCTATATCAATGCTCTTCTTGCATCACCCTATGTCACACTTAAATTATGTATGTGTTCTGATAGCCCAACTTTTGTCTAATACAACATCGGTCCTATACCTCTTCCTCTTCATATTCCATGACAAATTGATCCCGCTTCTTCCCTTTTGAAGTCCGAAAATCTTCTCATCCTTTGATGGTCGTTGGGAGTAGGTGATGATGGAGATGTGGCAACATTGTGCTGCAGGCCGGTCTCCTTTTCACTTCCCTGGAGAAAAAACTTTTACAAAAATAACAACTGTAGGAGTGAGGGAGCTCATTATATCCATCCTTATTCCCTGCCAAGTGCTAACTTCATTTCTCTAATACTTTCAAAAACTTCTTACAGTTACAACTTGATTGCATGCTTGGAATTGTTAGTATTAATTTGCATTCATATGTGTGCGAAAAGTTCATTTTGCATGTAAAAAATATTATTTTAGATTTCACAATATATCAGTCTTTCCCATTCACATAAGTATTACCAAGTATCCATTTATGGCTTCACGATCTTTTATATACAGTTATAGCATTGAAGCTCATATTGCAAGCAATTAGTTGAGCTTTACAATTACATTATTACACTGAACTAAGGAGTTGCCACACGACCATTTCTTTCACACCTTTGCACTGCATTTTTCTTTTCTAACAGGCTCTTACAACTATGATGTGCAACATTTTCGCAGAATTACACGACATAAAATTCGGACGCCATGCCGGCCGCATCATCGAACCCTATCCTGGAAAACAAATCGGAGGCCCGCAAGTGTGCTAGATGGGAACCTCGAGAGCAGAAAATCTTCATGTCCGCCGCTGAACACGTCGCTGCAGAGGGACACCGTCGTGGAAAGTGCTTCTCTTCAACAGGGTGGGAGCGATTATGCAAATTGTTCAACAAAAATGCAGGGAAGAACTGGACTATTGCACAGCTGAAAAACCATTGGGGTGCTATGCGCACGGACCACAAACTACTGTTTGAGCTTCTCCAGTGCACGGAATAGCTTGTGGTTTGAGCATCGGGGGCAGAATTGACACTCCAGAATGGTGGTGGAAGCAGAAAATTAAGGTACCCGCATGTCTACACTCTGGAGTTATAGTAGCTTCCTTAGAAACGTTTTTGCATTTTAACAATTCCATAACACTGTACTAACGCTCTCGTGTTTCATTTCAGGAGAACCCTCGGTATGGAAAGTTCAAGGACAATAAAAACACGGAGATCTACCATAAATATAGCCGTCTGTTTGGAGGTAGTTGTGACTCCATGAAGTACGCACTGACACCCACGAAGCTGTCTCAACGTGGGTTTGACTTGGGCACCAACTCCGACTCAGATGATCCGAACGACACGTTACCTATCAATGTCGAGACAACTCATTCGAGCGACGGTCCGACTCCAGGACAAGCGAGCTCCTTGATGAATATCTCCCTGCGTGGAAGCGGCGAGAAACGTAAGGGAAAACATGCGAAGGGAAAGCGAAAGAAGTTCGGGGCGAGGGAGGTTTCTGAGTCGATGGACAACCTCGCTTGCGTATCGAGGGAGATGGCCTCTGTGATCCGCACAAAAGAAGAAGGCCATATGACTCTCCATGAATGCATAGATGATTCGCTTTCGACTGGGCTTGTCGAAGCCGGGGATGAGTTGCACATGTTCACGTTGTGGTTCCTAAGAAATTCTGGAAATCGTGTTGCGTACAGTGCAGCTAAAACGTTGGAGATGCGCTACAAGTGGATCGCGTATTTTTTTGAACGCAACAAAATGCCGGGTTCTAGGAGCCGTCGATCGTGCTTCGACTGTATGTGTCGTTGGTTTGAGTTCGTTTGTATGCTTTTTATGTTATCTTCCGTATGGGTTGTTGTAATAATACTTTGTTGTTCGACTTCTTGTTCGCACGTTTCGCGCACTAAAATGTGCGCTATGTATTTTGTATTGCTGAATGTAATAAAAATAAGTGCATGTGAAACGTTTTAATGCATGTCAAGAACTATTTCATTCCCGGGTACCCGAGAACGACGTGAAGGCTGTCAATAGCTCTCGCAAAACGAAAAATGCGGGCAGAAACACGTCGTTGCCACATACACAACTGTTACGTATTGTCAAAAACGTATAGTCCTACAATGTGTAACAATTCAATTACTGCTGGAACAACAAACACTGTAAACTTTAATGACTGTGTATCAGGGACACATTATTTTTTAAAAGTGTTTCAAATCTTCTCCTGCAACATAGAGAAATAGTCTCGTAGCTGTAAGGAAGCAACAAGTGATAGAGAAATATGTCCCTCCAGGGGACTCAATTATTAAGTAAATTTAAATAATTCTACCCCTAATAGCTTGATGTGATGTCATTGGGTAGGGAAGATACATAAATTTTGACTTAAATAATTGCGTACCACACAATCAATCACTACCTAAACACTGTCTTCCTACTCTAACAAGTTCGCAAAAACGTCAATGACTCTAGAAAAGCAAATAATTTTTCCCATAAAACAGGTTCGCGTAAACCCCATAATTATCAACAGTATGTTCGTGAACTGCATATAACTGCAAACCATGTCTATAGCTTAGGAGGAGCCAAATCTTTGCACATAAATAATTTTGTCCCACATACTCCACTATTACGTGAATGTTGGAATCTAACGCCTGACAGTTTGGAAAATGTCAGTAGCTCTGTCGAGGCAAAGATTCCCCGCGTGATACAACGCATATATCGCCTAGCCACTGCACCTTCTATAGGCCTACTAATGGAATCAATAATTGTCAGCACTAACTGTACAATATTAATTGCATGCATTGCAAAGGCTCCTGCTATAAGAAGGTTATTCCCCTAATTGGCGAAGTACCGGGTCACGCAAATATAGTTTGAATCACAGTGGCAACTTGACGCTGAGGAGTATAGTGAATATATTTGTGTGCCGTGCTATCGTTTTTTGGAGATGACAGACACGTTTGGTTCGCATACGTCATCGGAGATCGATTGTGACCTCATGTCGAGCTCTTGTTCGGACGACGGTTCGAATGACGACGTACTGCAGCAGTTGGAGACGGATATGGTGGTGTGGCTACAGTATTGTCATATCGCTGAGCGGATAGTGCACCAGTACCTCGTGCCAGATCCGGCCCACCGTTACTTATTTTCTACAACACGAAGCGGCCATATATTCATGTTGCAAAATATGCATGTATACCTGCAAACATGCTTTCAGGATTTTAGAATGTACTCGCCCATGTTCAGACACTTTGTACACGTTTTGAGAGATCGCTACGGACTAGAAAACTGTACGAGCATCAATATGTACGATCAGGTCTGAATGTTTTTGTGTATTATGACGCATGGGAAGGGATATCGGCAAGTGCAAACTCTGTTTGGACATTCGCTGCAGATCGTAGGCCATTATTTCAAGTGCGTGCTTCGCGCCATCGGTGCGCTGGCAGCAGACATGATCCGGCCTCATGAAAACTACAACCCTGGTGCTGTAAGTCATCACCCCGATCCGCAGCGATATCCGTTGTTCCAGGTATGTTTATGTTGCCTCACGTTGTCTCGGTGGTCAAATTACTTTTGTCGTAATTTATTCGAGTATTTGACGTGCTTTGAAAATGGACGTCGCAGGATTGTATTGGAGCTATTGACGGGACCTATGTGTGGGCGGTGTTGCCACGACGAAAAAGAATTAACTTCATAGGCCGAAAAGAGGTGCCCACTCAGAACGTCTTGGCCACTTGCGATTTCAACTTGTGCTTCACATTTGTGTTGCAGGGAAGCATGAGGCCCACGCACGACAGCCACATACTAGCCCGCGCGGTGCATAGTCCGGACATACACTTTTCAAAATCGACTGACGGGAAATATTACTTGGTGGACTCAGGATTTGCACATCGGTCGGGGTACATGGCACCGTACAAGGGGTCGGATGTACGTTACCACTTCCAAGAATTTCACAATCATGGTGGCGGCCGACGTCGATTGCGTAATGCACGCGAGAGGTTCAACTTTCATCACTCATCATGTGGAAACATTATTGAGCGTGCATTCGGAGTCTGGAAGCAGAGATGGAAGATTCTAGATAGGATGCCTAGTTATTCATATCGAGCCCAAATCGGTGTGGTCGTGGCAGCAATGGGAGTCTATAATTTTCTGCGACGCAACGGACAGCTCGATGAGGGATTCCGCAGGGCCGAGGAAGTTGACGATGAAGAAGTCGAGGTTGAGTTACCCGATGAGAAAGACAAAGCTGCAGCAGAAGAGGATGCTGTTGCGGACGAGAATGTGTCGTGGACCCAGTTACGAGATTACATAGCGCACACCATACGTTGAATAGGTTAACGCTACCTTATTGTTGGAAGCCGGTATGAAAGTGTAAATTACCACTGGAATGAATGTTGTAATGTGTGAATTTGTTTCGATGCAATGAACGCAAAAATATTATTTTCGTGAAACGAACGCCTGGAAATTAATTACATGCTAACGTTGGGGGACATAACAATTTTTTGTCTTTATTCTCATGTGTGAAAGGCATGTTTTCATAAGAGGGGTTGTAACGTCAATTTATCAAATTGTGAATGTATTCAATTTTGGAATTCAACATTTTCAACCCTATGTGTTAGGGAAAATCCATGCACTAACAACGTGGGTCCCGTTGGCCATCTATTTTTGACCGACAAAAATGGGAGGTAATGAAAGAAAATGGGGCTCAGACACAAGCTAAAATTGCTATTGGAAAAATAATCAGTAATAAAAAACTGTATTTACAGATTTTATTGGATAATAAGAAAAATTATTTGATTAAATGTTTTATGAACAGTGTCTCGCTCTGAGAGTGCATCCATTTTGGTTACATAATGTAAGTTTTGAAATATAAATAATAAGTTACCGATGATGATATTATTCTAACAACGTGTGAATTTAATCACAATAATGGTAATAGTAACATCTCGTTGTGTTAGTTTTTTCTTCATTTTATGGTGAAAGCATCCGTTGGGTCGTAAGAAGCTAACTAATTTAATTTCGTGACAAAAATAAGTAAATTGAAGTGACGTTTCATATAAGTAAGTGAAAATGACATTTAGTGCAGATTAATTGAGATATTAAATCAAATCAGAATCGTATTTCGCATTGCTCTAGGCAGATCTATCAAATAACCAACTCTAGCCAACCTTGACTACAAGAATCCTTTCTATCGACTTAGTGCAGACTTATCGACCAATAATTGGGCATAAAACATTACACATCAAGTCCTAACACTGGTCAATCACCCAATATAATTACAGAATCACGATTAAAATCAGGGATCAAAGAAGAAATGATGAATACAGGCACAATAGAGAGAGAAAAACTCAAGACACTCAAAAGTCAGAAAACTCAAAGTGTGTGAGATTCAAGAGTCTCAATACACCAAAATGGTAGAGTGGTTAAATCTCAACCATTAGATACATTCAACGGCCCAGATCATCCATAAAGAAACACAACTCGAGCGACCAAAATTTAGCTAGTGTGAGAATGCCATCTATCCAGCCCAGACAGCAAAGGAGAAAGAAACATTTTTCCACTTATATAGTTTTGGTTTGAAAAATTGAGGAAAGTTTGAACCCAATTCCAACAGTGATGGATATGAGTGCATACGCGACTTCACATAAATTAACATGGTTAGGAAAAAAAAAATTGTGCGTCACGTTACAATAATCAGGGAATAGCGTGTAATCAAACCAAAATTATTGAGAATAAAAAAGGTCGCGTCACAAAAAATTGAGGCGTGCATCACGAGGGATCAATGCCATTTTCCTACCGCACATTGACGCAACGTGCCAAGACTTTGGCAGTACATTAATAATAATGCGATATAAAATTTATTATAAATTATTGATTTCGATTTAACTATAAATTTTAAATTATTGTTCTCGTGCATGAAAATATTTACAGAAGCTCATTTCAACTAAAAAATAAATATTCGAAACTTTTTACCGTCTAATATGAAAAAATTATTTTTTCAATTACATGTTAAAAAGAAAAGAAAAACTTTATAATAAATCATAAAATGTGAACGCAAGGAAAAATCTATTTTAACTTATGATAGAGTCTTATCGTATTTAGATCACGATATAGTCTTGAAGTTTATTTTAAAAGGTAAAGTTCGAGCAACTTATATGTTAATTATTGTTTTCTCCATGTTAGTGATGTTATATTTTAACTTTAAGATGTCCTATAAAATGATGACTTTTTTGAGAATATCAATCTTGAAATTCTATTACCTATTAGATAAATTAAATTGCTTGTGCCAAGCTTTTTTAGCTTGTGACAAATTAAAATGTCAATTTTATTAAGAGCAATAATATAAATTCCCATATACTAATAACTATTCTCATTAAATTCACCTAAAATATTTTTTTTTATTTTCACTATTACTTTGGTAACATGCATATAATATTCACCAACAAATAAGATTTTCTAAATCCTTGTGGACGTGTAGTAAATGATTTACTTGAAAAATACAAAATAAAATCAAAAGGCAACGATAGTGAATATTAATGGACGTTGTATTCATTAAAAAAAAAAAAGAATCAAATAAACTTTCATGTTGGACGTAATATAAATAATGAAAATTAAGATCAAGGTATCCTTCATCAATCACCGTCCATTTAGATCCTCACCGAAACCCTTCACATTTTGCCGTACGACAAAGAGGCAAAATCACAAAAACAGAAATGAGATTCTTTGATTTTGACTCTTGGAGAAGTATCATAGTATGTGGTATTGACTATTGGACAAGTATCTTTTCTTTTTGATTCTTTTATTCAGACATAATTATAATTCATTTTAGTATTTCTTGCTCTTAAATAAATATTTAATTTATCATTATACTATCAAACTAGGGCTTCGTCGACTTTATGTGGACAGTGCCAGACGAATCTCAAGAAGGTGTGGATTTGTAAATACTTTGAATACTTTCTTTTATATTTAGCCCATATTTAGTGGGATTAAAACAAACTTTTTGTAGATTTTGATAAAGTTGATGAAATGTGTGATTGAAAAGTTATGGATCCCATAAAATACGTTATTAAAATTAAATGTTGATTTTAACTTAAATAAAATCTCGATTTTAATTCATACCAAACAGGATATTAGCAAATCAATATAAATAGCTTTATACTTGTTCTTCAGACGTACTTTATGATTAAAGAAATGAGGGACATTATTTTTATTTACATACAGGGCACTCGGAATACCAGGATCGATCTCGACTTTAGTAGAAAACTCATTTTGTCAGTCACACAATTGAAATTCAGCCCCCATTTGGTAGCAATTTTTCACTCCAAAAAATCAATTTTTTTACCGTTATTTTACTATTCCAACTATCATTTTGACTTTTCACTCACAGATAGGACCCACATTTCTCTCTAACGATCAAAAAATCAATTCTCATAATCATTACTGAACATGCCCTTAATCATCGTGGACAAATTTAAAAAAAGAAGTGAATTATAATGACCAATATTGACTCTTATATCTAAGCTAAAACAAAACTTGCGGGTTTAAAAAAATTCCATAAGATTTGTTCGATTGAAAAAATTAGATATCGGATTGAAAACCAATTTTTTAAAATCAATAAGATAGCTTCAAAACTAGTTGATTCATTTAAAGAAAGAAAGAAAGAATTTATGCTTTCTATTTATTAATTTTTTAACCAACGTTGATCTTTGATGTTTCTGAATTAATATATGGGTACATTGAATATGGACACATTAAAAAATAAAATTTAATATACATAGGTGCTGCTAAATGGATTGATTTTATCAACGTCCATATATATAATATGTAATCATAATTAAACGAAATTATTGCAAGCAGTCCCCAAACATTTCAATTAGTTGCATTTCAGTCTCTATTCATTTTTTGGTCGCACCTTGGTCCCTAAACTGTCTTAAATTAATTATTTTGTCGGCAAAATAATTAATTGAAACTGGAGGACGGCAGGTAGGTTTAGGTTATCACACTCTTCAATTATAAATTGCAAAAGATTGCCATAACATTGTCGACTTTGGGCCTTGGGAATACGGCTCTCCGTCAATCTTAAGAGGTATCCTTTTTGCTCTTTCTACAAATCGATCAATTTTTTCACTCATTAAAAGCCTCGAATCCTTCGCTCTCATAACGAAATAACCAGATCTTCTGCAAACAAATCAAGAAAAGAAAATTTCTGTAAGGTTTTATTTGATTCTCTTGCTTTTGTTTCTTTAATTTCTGCAGATTTTATCGATTGTACGTGGATTTTGATGATGTATATGTTATCTTTTCTGTTGTGTGTTTATGGGCTTTATTACTGAATGGGGTGAATTCTGATGATGTATATGTTGACTGTTTATATTTGTGTTTTGTATCTCTCTCTCTCTCTCTTCCTTTTTTTGTTTTCCTGTTCTGTTGATTCTATAAAGAACGAGAAATTTGTAAATCTCAGGTTTTGGTTGTGAACCCGGAATTTGTTTATGGTGGGTCTTTGGGATCTCTTATGCTTCTGAGATCTTGTTTGAGCCCCTTTTTTTGGTAATGGTGTATTTTCGAGCCGTTGATTGATGGAAAAAATAAGGAAAAGTTCTAAGTTTGCTCGTAATATTATTTTATGAAAGAAAATGTATTTTGGAAGATTGAGACTAGGAAAAAGTTAATTTCACTACTTTAATTAACTTGTTAAAGAAATTATTTATCTTTAAACTTACTTATTAGCTAGAGGGCTGAAAGGATGTACTTTATTTGCCTTTAGTGTGAGTAAAAGCACAGTTTGTCGAGCTTAGATAAAGTAAAATCCATACTTTTTTCCTATTTTAATCTACTCTAAGCGCTTGAAGATATTAATAAAACAATATAAGTTTGTCATGTTAACATGTTTAGTGTACATTATATGAGCTGGGAAAGCATCAGTGTTGTATGTAACTGTTTAATCTCTAGTAATAGGTTCTCGATATTTTCATCTGATAACAATTTCAAACTGACTTACTGAGAACCATAAGACGGAGCTTCGAGTGAAGAAGCATGGAGCCACTCGCTCGTCTCTTCTCATAATTCTCCGGACATCTACTGCCCTGTTGCTATGGAAAAAGGATGGTTACTATGCCATTTTTTGTCAAAGCTAAGGGGCATATATATATATATAGTGCTTGTGTAAAAGTGCTTTTTATTTTTTTTGGAGAATATATGTTAAAAGAGTAGGAAAGTTATAAAATATGATTTTATTTTTTTATTTTTTGTGTATGTTGAGAATGTGTGGTTGAAGTGAGTATAGGGGAAAAATGATTTTCATATAATCACTTTCAAACAAGGGCATAATAAGATTTTATCAAATAAAAAGCATCCATAATTGCAGTATTCAACTTCAAGCTCCTGCACTGCTGTTCATGGTATGACTTCGTAAATTTCTTATCTAACCTCATGGATCTGAGAATATTGGAAATGATTACGATTCAAGTATTTCTTTCAACATAGTTGCCATCTTGTTCTATGAACATTTTAATGAACTGATGTTTTATTTCATATTTGCGGGGATTGGAATTGATGTTTCGCCCTACTTCCATTACCAGAACTGACAGGAAAAAAATTGCGTTAAAATTTTATCTACAATGTGAAATGAAAAATATACTACGTTTGAAATTTTTTCCATTTGTTTGTATTACTTTCTTAACCATTACAATCTCAGAATTACTTTTTAATTTGGAGAGACTAATCATCAAACTGCTGAACATGTTTGTATTAGGTAAACATGGCAACTGCAAGCCTTCCCAACAGCTGCATGCTCAGAAGTGCACCACCACAAGCTAGAAGTACAAGTGCCTTTCTGAGGAGCCCGTCCTCTTTAGGATCCGTGAAGAGCATCTCCAAAACCTTTGGCCTGAAAGCTAAGTCAGGTTTCAGAGCATCCGCGATGGCTGTTTACAAGGTCAAGTTGATTGGACCAGATGGCACTGAAAACGAATTTGATGCTCCTGATGATTGTTACATCCTCGATTCGGCTGAGAGTGCAGGCATTGAGTTGCCATACTCATGCAGGGCTGGCGCGTGCTCAACCTGTGCCGGGAAAATGGAATCAGGTTCTGTTGACCAGTCGGATGGATCTTTTCTTGATGATAACCAAATGAAGGAAGGTTACTTGCTGACCTGCATCTCCTACCCGACTTCAGATTGTGTGATTCACACTTGTAAGGAGAGCGAACTTTACTGAACATTTGCTCGAGTTTGTGGTTCTAGCTTATTAGCTATAATGCAAAGCAATTCAACATTGCTTGTTATGTTGTTTTCGAATATTGATGTCGTAATTAGCAAAACTGGCTGTTTTGGAACTTTTGAAAGCTCGTGTTCAAGTTGTGTTTGTCTAATGCAATCGCCTTTCGTACCCATTGTTGTTCTCTCGTGCTCTTCTTTCTTTGTTTAGGTTGAGAAGGGGTTGCTAGTCCAAGGTAGAGAAGTTGAGGGATTATTGGTACCATCAAACAGTTGTTCTCTCTAATAAAATTATTGTTAGTTTTTAATATTCAGTTATACAATTTGTGGTAGTAGTTTTTTGTTATAAAAAATTATGATTATTGTGCTCTACTAGACAATATATTACGGAGCAAAAAATGTGTTTCTAGTATTGTATATCGAATATGCCTTTGTAATTTTCCGAACATAAAAAGTCAAGAATTAAGCATTAAGAAGTTTGTATTCATAAACCAACATATTGAGTATAGGTCTTAATGAGAGTTTATAAATACGTGATTATGTGTGTGATACACTCACAAACACAAAATTGGCATTTATGGAAGTAATTTCTCTAGGATGTAAGATAACTAAATTTTCAGTGATAATGTCTAAAAAATATTTAAAATTTTGTGGGCTTCTAAACTTGCCATTTATGGACTCAAATTTAGAACTCTGATCATATTGAGTCGAAGCCCAAACTCTAGTTTTTGTGTCATGATAGTAAAAGTCCAACTAAAAGTAAAATTACTACGTATATACACTAACCTGTGACTGGAAATTGAAATATGCTGCACTCCGAAACCTTTGTTTTTTTTTTTTTTAGACTCATAATAAACTGAATTAATTGGAAAATATTGGCTCTTCAATGAAACATTGATTTAACAATGTTACCATCCAAATTATCTACTTGCAGGGCGGATCCAGACAGTTCGAATTGTGGAGTCAAAAATGAAATTTTTTTCGAACAACGTATCATTAACGAAAATAAGATCATATGCTACTATAATAGCATTTGGGTTTGGGCCTTTTGCACATTGGGCTAGGGAAATTAATTATGTTGGCTCACTACTTTGACAAAAAATTACGTTTTAAGTAAGGGGGAAAAAAGAAAAAAAATCCAAAAAACCATGAGGTCATTTGACCCTACATGACCCCACGTGGGTCCGCCAGTGTCTACTTGGCCATTTCATTTTCATGTTGTTGTTATCCAAGAATACTATAAATTTGAAATACAAAATTCAATCTTGTTCAACAAAATCATAATGAATATATAATTATTTTATTCAACAAAATATGATGAAATTCATCTTAACTATCTAAAAATTTCAATTCAAAGTACGGAATTTCAGTTTGCTACCGAAATGAATATAATAACTTGCCTGTCCCATTATAGCAATTTTTGATAACATTAACAAGACACAAGATGCAGTCAATGTGAACTCGCATGATTCTAACATAATGAGAGCATATGATGGATTTGTAGACGAGTCTCCTACGTTGATTGTGCACGTATGGTTGAAGATAAGAATGCGGTAAAAAGTATGGAGAACGTAACTATGATAATAAGTGGAAGTTAAGGACTTTTTGTTCAAGTAAATTGCGGTGTAGCGATATAGCTCCAGTGCAAAATACAATCAGAAATTAGAGATAGATCAAATATTATACACAAAATAGGGTTAATTCTTAGAAACGGGTCACAAAGATTGAGAAAATTCCGGGATAAGAGGATTATTCCTTGAGAGAGTTACATCTGCCACGAGTAACAAAAGTAGCCAAAATTTTAGGGGCCAAAATTCAATATTTTTAAATTACGGCTGATAATAAAAATAAAGTACACCATATATAGACGGACCTACCAGTAAGTCATTGCTGATATATCCACTGAAAATTTATGGAAATTATTGGAGTATTTGAAATTGAACGGACTTGACGGTTTGGGTCAGGGGTGGATTCTAAGACCTGATTTGAGTGATATAAGGTGGAGTGCACAGGTTATAGTAGTTTTGTGCTTTTTTTCTTTTAACCCAAAGTGGTGACAACACGCTACATCGTCCCCTTATCACAGGTATTTCCATCCAACCGTAACGCATTATCTGCGCTGCCCGAATTTCCCAGTCGCAACTTGGACGTGTCAGTTGCGACCATGGGGGACGTAAGTCACTCTCCCACCAAATTTGGTGACGCGGGTTGGTATTACAGTTGGAAGTCTCGTTTTGAGTCAATGTTGGACCATTCCTATCAAGTGGTGAATAATATTGACCATGCTGGAAACTAGAGGGATGACGGAATGCATTTGGGGTGGATTCTTGAGCTTGATTCTAATTGAAGTGTGATGGATTTAGAGATGGCAAAATAACCCTTCCCGCCCCGACAGGTTGGCGGTGCGGGGAGGGGCAAGGCATCCACCCGACGAAGAAGTAAAAAAAATCATACCAAAATTTCAAGAAATATAAACCCATAAAATTTACCTTGCATGAAAAAAGAGAAATGTAGCAAATTAATTCATAAAAAAAAATAATAATAAATATTTGATTGTGAAGATCTCGATGCATTGAGGCAAGACCCACAAATCTATAGATACAGTTCTTTGTAGTCATAGCATAGCTATGCTTCGCTTCATTTATACCAAATCTGTGAAATCCAATTGTTGTTTCTCGATTTCTCTATTTTTATATAGCCCTTTTTATAAATTTAAGCATTGGAACTTTCATTCTAAAGTCCATTTTGCTGATTTATTATTTTGTATATTCTCCAGGTGTTCTTTTCTTGGCTGAAAATTTTTCAATTTTGGAAAAAAAAAAAAAAAGGACAATGGGGCAACAAACGGGACAAGCTACTGCCCTGAACCCGACCCGTTTCCATTTTTAGATGGATTGCATTAATGTCATGAGTTATGGCTTTTGGACAAAATTGATTACCTACAATAGAAACAAAATGTATAAGTGATCTAATCGGCGTCTCTCTTCTTTAGTTATGTTCATTCTAATGAGTTAAAATATACCCTCAATGTGGTATACAATTTTTTAGTCCTTTGTGATGAAATATTTTTAAATTGTGCTAAAAATGATTATAAACTTGTCATCCTTGGTAGATCAACCGTAAGCCCAATACTAAAAGACAAATTCAACCTACTACTAATGAACAAAGCGAATGAATGAAACCTTGGAAAATTTATTAGGCCCCTGTTTGTGCCATATTTTTGGCTCATATTAATGAAAAATTGGACCGTTTGGTCCTGCAACTCTCTGACACCCATTAAAGAGTCACATGGTAGAAATATATATTCTTTCCTCCTTTGCCCTTCTACTGCTTTCCCAAAACACTCCGTGTCCGGACTCTCTTTAGTAACTAAAGTCCCATTTTCGTCTCCAGCAACGCCTTCTGTAGAAGACCCTCCATTCATTTGCATGATTTTCGCAAAGGTCAACGGGAAGCGACCATCAACCGACAACGAAGCAAGAATACAAGGTACCGTCTGGGATTCATTTTCGCCTAGGCATGCGTTCGTGTTCCCAGCCTACACAAATTCTTTTCGATCGGCAAAAAGTCGGTAATCCAATGCCGGCATCCCTGCTGCCTCTGGTTGAAATCGACGACAAATCTCATGGATCCACACTCTACTGAGGTAAGCCGACGGCTAAGCACACCATTTACGGTTCATATTTTACTTTTGTTTTTTCCGACCAGTTGGCGCTCCCTCTCATAGATAGGCTCCGACCCACAGCAAGAATCTTCCGATGCACGAGTACCTGCAAACAGGGGCTTAGAATCAAGAAGAAACGCGAGGTGAAAGCCGACAGAACTGATGACGTTCATAGCAACTTGTGAAACTGCCATTGCTGAAGGCCATCGCCATGGCAGGTGTTTCACGAAACAAGGCTGGGAGCGTGTGGTTGCATTATTCAATTCGTCGTCCGGCCACAATTGGACAAAACAACAACTCCACAACCACTGGGATACAATGCATCGTGACCACAAATGCCTCCGCGAACTCTTATCCTGCAACGGGGTCGAGTACGATCCGCCAACGGGTCACATTGTAGCATCTGAGGAGTGGTGGACGCAAAAAATCAGGGTAAGGCGCCTATTTTGAATTTGCAGCGTTTGTAACGTTTCCATTAATCACCACAACCTACAACCCAGACACAAATCGATGTGCCCTGTAACTATAGGATGGTTTGTTTTTGTTTATTTGAGCATGCACATACCATGTTGTTGCCGGAAATTAAACTAAAGTTGTTAATCTTGCATGCCATATGAAACGCAAACAAGGATCTGATTTCGGCTTTTGTTATTTCTTTGCTTGTGTACTTTAATTCGCTCTAATATTTGATAACAACTTTAACACAACTAGGATGTTTCAGATACTCTCATACCTTGTTAATTTCTTCGAGTGAAACTTCATGGGTCAATAGTTCATCCAGCTAAATTTCCTGTTCAAACAACATTTTTTCAGTCCATGTACGAGAAGGCATAATCAATTATTTTAGGGAAGTGGTGAAGGTGTGTTTTCTTTTTTCAACAACTTAAATTTTTAAACAAGGTGATTCAATCAATAAAGCTTCTAGATTTCATCGTGAAACTCGAAATGGATTCATACCTTATTTATGCATTTCTCAACTATTTTAAGGAGGTTTGTTTGAGGTCTTTCTCCACCATAAATGGACCCCTTAATTGTCCTACCAAACAAGAGCAGAATGTATTTGAGCTCCCCACTTAAATGAAGTCCTGCACCAACGAAAACTATTGTCCCAAGTCCATATTTAAATGACACGATTAAAAAGAAATTAGTCTTATGTCATGATCAATAGGAAAAGCCATTACTGATACTGAAATTGACAGGAAAATTTGAAGAATTTTACCACTTTGGATCCTTCAATTGCTTCATTTAGCAGCTCTGGAACTCTAGTGCACTCATAACAGTAATCCACCTCCAGTCCACCTGTGGTCTCTTTGATCAATTCTGATACAGGTTTATCAGATTCTTTTGGATTAATAAATTCGGTCCCTGCATACCATGTTGTAACTAATTGATTCTTACATTCGGTTGGTTAAACACTACAGTTAGGCAATCAATTAAGCAGGTTACAATTAGTTAGAATCAATGAAACTGTTACTTGTAATCTGGTAGTCGTTATAACTGATGTATATATATACACTTCTTGTATATCTCTTGATCTGTGGCTATAAGTAGGACCAAGAGGGCTGAGAATAGAATATGAGCAAGAGGGGAGCATTTTCTGTTGAGAGAGAGTGAGATTGAGAGAGAAAAGTCTCTGTAGACAATCTTTGAAACTTCCTGTGACTTTCTTCTGGTTGGGTCTCGGTTGAGTGATGAGTTCTTTGTTTTGTAAAACCATCACTGTGTAATATCCTCTTGAATGGCAGATTGAATGTGAAAGAAAATTCCTGCAAGTTGGTTGATGAAAATTTGTCCCAGAAACATTGAATTCTTGAGTCCATTAATCTGATTTTTGCTGAGTTTCTTTCTTGCCATTAATAGGATTTTTGCTGAGTTTCTTTCCTACCAGGATATGTTTGTCTATAGCATATTTCGACTTTCATACATTTTTTATATTTTTTTTGCATTCATTACTGCAGGAAAACAAAGACTACAAGGATTTCAAGGACAAAAATGTGAGTTAGATTTACATCCGCTATCGCGTGCTATTTGGTGAAAGCTACGACAGTGACAAGTATGCAACGACCCCGAGCCTGTTGTCTAGAACGGGCTTAGCTGTGTTTGAGAATAGTGCAGCAGAGGACCACTTGGATGACATTCCCGTTGATGGAGAAGGCAGCGATTCTAGGGATAAGGGAGACAGTGGAACTGGTCTAGCAAGTATGAACACTTCGAGTGCTCGAAGTGGTGAGAAATGACAATCGTCCACAAAGGGACGGAAGGGGAAGCACAAGAAAATTTCGGCTCGTGATCTCTCATTTTTCGTGGAACGAGCGACCATTGCATCGAAGAAGTGGCCGCGAAGCTCAATAGCGTCATACATGATAACGAGAACGTCGGGGCTGCATGTATCGAGGAGTTGCTCGCGACAGGACGGCTACAGCGTCGCACCCCTCTGTATTTCTATGCCTGCACACTCTTGGCGCATAAGCGCTATCGGGATATGTTATCTGTCATGAGAGATTCGAACGAAAAGTTTGAATGGATTGAATGGCAGTTCAATGAGCGTGGCAAATCACTCCACTAAGAGTTCACTGTTTGTTACATACTTATGTAATACTGTAGTGGTGCACCCGAACATTTAATTTTTCCTGTACTTTTAACTACTCATAAATGGAGGGGTTGGACACTTGTGTGTTTGTACTAATGTTATGTAGCTACTATTGTCAATATGTATTGCTTACTGTTGTAATGTACTTTGGTTGATTGTGGAAGGCGGGTTCGAGCGAGAAATTGGAAATAATTTGGGCCAATAAAACCATATGAATGCATGGTCGAGTCATGGAGTTCAATATGATGGAGGTAATAAGCTCAAAGACCGAGATTTCATGAAGGTAGAGGAAGCCAAACAAACTGGGAGCAATTGTGCCAAATATGTAAAACCCATTACTCTCAACGTTGATCAAGTTAAATTAAAGGAGAAATTGAAGAATAATATAGGAAAAATCCATTACTCTCAAACCTTGATCAAGTTAATAGGATTTATTCTTAGGAGTCTAGTTACGTTTCTACAATAGTTTAGGAGTTTAATTCCAATTTTAATTAGGTTTAGGGAATGTTAGTATAAATAGGATTATTCATTGTATTTTTTACAACTTGTATCATGTTGCGTATTTTACTCGTGTTGAATAGCATGTCCTATATATGTACTCATTTTGCAGAGAATCTTACAGCCCATTTTTGCTGTATAACATGTCTCCAATCATGCAGCCTTTGTCTTTTTTGTTTTCATTCTCCTAATCAATTAGCCCACTTGCTACAACAAGGCAAACTTAGTTTTTGCATTCCCCTATATAAATGAATGTCCCCCAATGGGTGGCTAAGAACCTTATTACGATAACGTGTTCCTGGATTGGTGGTACGCTATGGGTGATCTGAGCTTTGATTGCGTGCTACAACCAGGATCCGATGTAGAAGAAGAGCTCGAGGATGAGTTGTTCGACCGTCTTGCGAATGACGTGACAACTCGGGTCACATTTTCAACCATTACAGGGACCGATGCTCGGATCTATTATCGCACACAGCGAAATCGGGTGCGACAATTCCTGTTCTCCATAAATGGGCACATGTTCATGATGGATGCTATGAGCGGGAATGGAAAGATGTGCTACCAGGAGTTCCGAATGTACTTACGAATGTTGCGCCACTTTGCACATTTGCTGCGAGACGAATACGGTTTAACAAGTAGCCAGCAGGTAGATATCTACGAGAAAGTTGGTATGTTCCTGTGCATACTTGCACACGGGAAGGGATATCGACAAGTGACAACGATTTTCAGTCACTCTTGGCAAACCGTCTGTCAATTCTTCAAAGAGGTGCAACGTGCCGTCATGTCGCTATCTGAACGTATTATACGATCGACGCATAACTACAATGACGGTGTCGAGCCACACAAGCCGGACCCGAACAAGCATCCACTATTTCAAGATTGTGTTAGGGCTATTGACGGAACACATGTGCGAGTCGTGCTCCCGCGTCACGAACGGGTGAACTTCATTGGTCAAAAAGGAATACCAACCCAAAATGTGTTAGCTGCATGTGATTTCAATTTATGTTTCACATTCGTTCTTGCTGGTTATACCGAGAACACGCATGACGCGTCGATTCTAGCTCGTGCTATATACAGCCCGAAGATAAAATTTCCGCAGCCAGCAACGAGAAAGTATTATTTGGTGGATACCAATTTTGCTCATCGGCCAGGATATATGGCCCCGTACAAAGGTTCAGACATACTATATCACTTTCAGCAGTTTCGCGACGAATGAACAGGTCAGCGTCGTAGGTTTCGAAATGCTCGTAAGAAGTTCAACTTCAGGCACTCTTCGTGCAGGAAATGTTATTGAACGTGCATTTGGTGTATTGAAGCAGAGATGAAAAATCCTTGATCGTACGCCTAGTTACTCGTTCCCAACACAAGTTGCAATTGTCTTAGCTACTATGGCCGTTCACAATTTTCTGCGTCGTTCGGGATTTGTGGACGAGGCGTTCGCAAGAGCGGAAATGGATGATGACATTGCCGAGGTGGAGTTACCTAATTCTGAGGATGAAATTCAGGTCGAAGTAAAGGCGCCGGAGATACCACGGAATGAGTGGGATAGACTTCGCGATAACATGGCACAACAACCGTGACGATCGCATTTAGGGACCTCACGTGCGGCACGTGAAAATTGGTTTGAAGGTACTTCAACACTTTGTTTCAATGTTGTTGTCACCGTTGCAAGAGTTCTATCCGTGTGTTATATGTATGTACTTATGTAGAATGTGAAAATTGGTTTGAAGATACTTCAACACTTTGTATTTTTTTTTTCCATTCACAATAATTGTAGGGACCATCCGCCTATTGGCATCTTTTTTTTTTCATTTGCTTTTAATTTACGTTGTGTTCGGTTCAAGGGGGGACGTTTTTGTTATTTTGAGTTTTTATTTTTTTGTTTGCAAACGTCTAAGCAATTAAAATAGTCACCTAAAAATCTCGGACGTGATTGTATCTGTCTTCATTGTGTTTAATAATGCAAAAATATGGTTGACACTTTTGACTATTCTTTGCCCACTTTTGTGACTGTCTTCATAATGCAGCCTTTTGACTATTTTTTGCCCACTTCTGTGACTTTCCACAATTTGCTGACACTTTCACGTGGTATGGGCAAAATCGGAAATTTTATGCTTCTTGACTGCTGCAACGTCTGATAAATGCACTGTATAGGAGCCCACCATCACAATTGAAACGGTCGAATTTTTCATTAAAATGAGCCAAAAATATGGCACAAACAGAGTTTAGACTTGACTATTGAATCACAAAATTTACTCATATAAAGCCATTTTAGTAATCTCAAATTTTGTTGCCAAGCATATAAATGGGGAGGATTTTTACATTGCTTATTCCCCAAACAAAGAAAGTGGATTATCTTGAGAAGATTGACACTTGTGACAAATATATGTGCCTTTCTTAAAGGTAATATAAAATGTTTATCATGAGGAAATGTGAAACGTCAAATTATAATGCATGATATCTTTTCTTCAATTCTTGCTTTCCACGTTTTTTTTATGGGTTCTTAGTGAAAAGAGTTCTATTAGATTTTTTTTTTCCATTTAATTTATAATTTAATAATTTTTTTCACTTTTATTTGGTTTTACACCATTGAATGTTTGTAGAATGATACTTTTCATTTTAATAATTTCATTTTTTTTGGTCTATTTTTGTTTGTTTTTGTTAATCGCAGTCATTTTACCAGAAATTACAACAAATCTTGACATTTGTATTAATTATTATAAGATAATTATTGGAGTTTTATACATGTGATGTAAATTATTTTATGATGAATGAGTTCATAAGATAGTTGCCAAAACATTACAATTTTCAATCATATGAATATAGAAAATAAAAATTAGAATAAAATTTCTGTTGTTCTGGGAAAATAAAAAATATCGTAAGCACTCTGTATTATTAATATATCTTTTGTCAAGGAAAAAATTAGATTACTTTGCAAGGAATAACTAGTCAAAAATGAATAAATTAAGCTTATGTAAATATAGAAATTGTGTAAGGGTAACACTGTCATTTCACAAAGGCGCTGATCTGACCTTTACAGAAAAAACTAGAATCCGATGTGGATCGAGTGACGGCGTCGTGTAAACACGTGTCCCTAATCGGATTCGCGTCATCACGTTGCTTTATTTACATTATACTCCTTAATATTTTAACATTGTTTTACTTCGCGCTCTCTCAATTCTCAATCAATTGCACAAACAAGAATGGATAATTTTTTATTTTTATTATTATTATTTTTTTTGCCACTCATGAGGTGGCCGAGTTAGTGGATTAGGTAAACGTGGAGGTCTTTAATCACGAGTTCGATTCTCCATATCAACACTTTTTCGGTCAAGTCTGTGCGGTTTACCTGACTAACGTGGTTTGCAGGCTATTGCATCAGCTCAAAGGTTTACCTAGTGCACGTCCGAAGGGTAGGAGCTGTGGGTTCTCCCGTCATTAAAAAAAAAAAAAAGATGGATAAGTTTTAACTTATTTTTATATCTAATGATAATTCAGATCAAGTTGTCTAGAACCAATTAACAAAACATTAAATTGGTACGTGAAATTTCAGTAGTGCAATATTCTATCAATTAGAAGAGTGAATTGTAGCATATGGCAATGATTAAATAAAATATCTCCTGCACTTTGTCAAAGTTTCCTAGTGAAAAGCTTCGATTATCTTGTTTGTTGGTTAATATACTAATTGCGTTACCTATGACAACATGAATAGGAGAAAGAAAGAACATAATTGAATTACCTAATTAGATTCTAATTCTATTTTTGATAAAACCTGGATTCCATTTTTAGGGTATTTTTCTCTTTTTGAATCTTTCTAATCGTTTTCGTCGTAGTAATTAAAAAATAAGCGTGACAAGCGATACAAGTAAATTACAATGGTACAAGAAGAGCAATTTCCCAACTTTTTCTTTACTATTTCACCTATTTTTTCTCTGCAATTTCTTCAAGGGTCCTCAACACTTACATCCCTAGAAATTGGGGTCAAGAAGGTTCTCCCAACAAACCCTTATGTCTATATAGTCATAGTACGTCAAAAGTTGAAGAGAAAAATAGGTTAAATAGTAAAGAAAAGGAAAATTGCTCTTCTCGTATCGTTGTAATTTACTTGTAGAAAAACGAGTGAAAAAAATACAAGAAGAGCAATTTCCTGAATTTTTTCTTTGCTATTTCACTTGTTTTCAGAGCAATACAAGAAGAGCAATTTCCTGAAATTTTTTCTTTGCTATTTCACTTGTTTTTCTCTGAAATTTCTCGAAGTGCTTCAAACGGCAATACAAGAAGAGCAATTTCCTGAATTTTTTCTTTGCTATTTCACTTGTTTTTCTCTGAAATTTCTCCAAGTGCTTCAAGCTTTTATTTGAGGAAAAATATGAGGCTATCTTAGAAATCTATAAATATCTCGGCATATTTATATTATTTATTGTTTCAGGGCTCATTAGTTTGATTTTTCTAGACCTCAAAACGGAATGAAAGGGAAAACCATAAAATAGATATATACAGAATTCAAATACAAAATGACAACCTTTTTACTATAATAAAATACAAACTTTTGCACGATTTCATGCTGTACCTTAATCTAATAATTATTATCAGCAAATATTTTATTCAATACACTGATCGCGTACAAATATATATAGGCGCAGTTTGGGGGTTGTTGCAGTATACAGACGGCTCTTGTTCCCTGACCTGTTGGGACACATCCCGCTATTTACCTTCCTCACAAAGCTCTAGGAGCGGGGTGAGGCGATAGGGACCCCAAGGTTGGGGTTCAACCTTTTTTTTATATATATTACATATCTCAAGACATAAAGAAGCGTGGCTGAGATTGAGCAAAGCTGGCATATGGCAACGCAAATGGCCACCCTCTTCCGGGCTCTTCTTCTTCTGTTCACTCTTTCAGGTACTTATGCTTATTCTGTTCTTTAAGTCATTTTCAACGTGATATCAAGAAACGTTGAGTGTTTTCTATGTTAAATATCCTTTGCATGGATATTTCTTGCTGATAATTTTGAGCTCAGAAATTAAAAAGAATCAGAGAAGGAGATGTGGGTTTATGTTTTTGGGTTATTAGGAAATGGTGAATTATTTCGTTTTTGGAACACTGTAATGGGATTTCTCTGTTTTTCCTATTGTTCTGTTCTTCTAATTGAGGCGGCAGTGTATATATATTAATGTTCAAGATTCAGTTTATTTATTTATTTTTTTCCTAATTTAATTGGTGAAAATGTATTGTGGGATTTTTACCCTTTAACATGCACATGCTGAATACCAATCTTGGAATGGTCTTTGAGCTCTAGACAGATTGAAGTGCTTGCGAGACATTTCGGATTTGACACCATGTTGTGGGATTTAATCCTTAGCAAATTGTCGAGTTCATTTGTGAAATCGGCGAGAATTTAAATGAACAGGAATTTATTTGCATGTCTATGATTTCAATCCAAATTGTTGATGAATGAAAATGATCTAACTTATTAATCATTTCTTCTTTAATATTCGATTTCAAAGATGAGCTTAATTTTTGTGTTTAATTTACCCTGTCCAGATTTACACTTCTTTGACTTTCTTTTCCTCTGTGTTCAGATTCATTTGGCAGAATTTGCTGTCTCGGAGTTGGAATCAATTATGGCCAGATTGCGAATAATCTTCCCTCACCATCCCGTGTTGCATATCTCCTTAGATCTCTCAACATAAGTAGAGTTAAACTTTATGATGCTGATCCAAACGTATTAAGTTCATTTGCCAATTCTGAGGTGGAATTCGTCATTGGGCTCGGGAACGAGTATCTTGAGAAGATGAAAGATCCAGTTCAAGCTCAATCTTGGATTCAACAGCATGTTCAACCTTACATTTCCCAGACTAAGATCACGTGTATCACTGTCGGGAACGAGATTCTAACAGGCAACGATACTCAGTTAATGTCTAATCTCTTCCCGGCAATGCAGACGATCTATGGGGCACTTAGCAATCTCGGGCTGAGCAAGGAGGTGTATGTGACAACTGCTCATTCAATTGGAATCTTGGGTAATTCCTTCCCACCTTCCGCAGGCACATTCCTACCGGATCTTGCTGAGTACATCCAGCTTATAATCAATTTCCATTCACAGACTAAATCACCGTTCCTTATAAATGCCTATCCCTTTTTTGCGTACAAAGATAATCCTGGTCAGGTTTCACTTGAGTACGTTCTTTTCCAGCCTAATCCAGGCACAATGGATCCAATTACCAATTTGAAATATGATAACATGTTATATGCACAAATTGATGCTGTTTACTCAGCAATAAAAGCAATGGGCCGTACTGATGTACAAGTTAAAATTTCAGAGACGGGATGGCCGTCAAAGGGGGATCCGAATGAGGTAGGAGCAACACCACAGAATGCTAAATTATATAATAGTAACCTTCTGAGCCGGCTGCAGCAAAACGAAGGTACTCCAGCAAATCCATCGGTGCCAGTCGAAGTCTATGTTTTTGCACTTTTTAACGAGAACCTAAAGCCTGGTCCAGCTTCTGAGAGAAATTATGGACTCTATTATCCTGATGGTACTCCAGTTTATGATATTGGGATACGAGGCTTTCTTCCACGCATGGCTTATGCAGCTTCCTGGAAAAACGTAAGAAAATATATGAATTTGCACGAGTTTCTGTGCCCTTTTTTCTTCTGCTTCGAAATGCTGCATGAATTGTCTCGTCTGATGTTATCTTTACTCGCATTTTTCAGGAATTATCTTTCTTTGTTCTTTTTCTTTCCCTAGCTTCCTTGATATGTACTTTATAACAAAGGGATTCCTACATTGATTGGAAGGGAGGGAATTGACGAAGAGAAGATGACGAGCACTAAATTTCCCTTAACTTTTGTTTTCGGTGTATTCTCGGGGAGATTTTAGTGGTAAGTATTTCGATATCTCTCATGCTCTTTTATTTAGCATTAACGCGTGTATGGATAACTTACTTTTTCTTAATTTTAAGATAAAAAAACTTATTTATGTAAAAGTAACTTGCTTGTTTCCAACTTCGATCGATGAAAGTATATATTTATAAAACTTGCTTGTTTACATTTTTAACTTGGCCAAATCCCGAATAACTTTCTCAGATAACTGTTAATTGAATAAACAATAACTGTCTCAATCCTTAAATGGCTTGTAGTAGTGAATATGAATCTCAGAGTGAGAAAAGATTCCTATCTTCAGGACAAAAGTCCATAATGGCTTCTATCAGGAAAAAAAAATCTTATCTCAGTCCAAAGTTTGATAATGTGGAGTTTTTAATTAACCGCCAAAGTTGAAAGTAGCTGTTTCTGGCTCTGTTTTGTGAAAGCTCTATATGCAATTATCTCGTGTCTGTATCTCTTTTCCTTAGTTGCAATAAAGAATGTGTTGCATCGTTAAGAATGTTGGGCTAAGGTTGAAACAAATAACTTTTAATACCTTTTTGGATGGAAACGCATTCAAAAAACTTATAAGCCAAAAAAAAAAAGTGTTCCTTGGCCAAACATGCTCTAGGAACAATATTTATCCCGTGCCAACTTCGCATAAGCTTCACTATTGCCTCTGATCGTAGAATATCTGTATAACAAAAAATAGGTTTGACTGGTTCTAAACAGATTATAAATGGTAAATTCCAAGCTTAGTCTAGAAGGGAAGCCTTGAAACATATTGCCTACTCCTTATGTTGGTAGAAGATATTTTCTTGTCAATTCTCGACCTGTAGCATCATCCTGATGCTCGAGTCACTTGTCAGTTTGTGGTCTTCAACATCAAGGAGTCCATTTTTTATTATTATTTTTTTTTTTTTGTGCTCTTTTGCATCAGCAAGTTAACGAGGATAAGATTTATGGACGGACAGACATTCATAAAACGACGACCACCAAATTTCATCCCTGCTGACATTATACCGAAGGGATATGATTTGCCTGATCAGTGGATCAACATTCTTGAACAGGAAAAATCAAACTTTGCCATGATGTTTTCATTTGAACATGTTTCATGTTGTGTGAACTTGAAAAAATGGCTGCTAAAAATACACCAAGTTTTGTCTGGTTTGGTAGGCTATCACTTTAATAATTGTCAAAGACAGATTATAGCAGGCACAGCCTTTGCAATTTGCATTAATATACGAAGGGAAAAGATTAGTCCAGCCACTATATAGGAATATGACAGTTTTCCTTCATTATTCATTTGTAATTATATTGATATTTAATCTTTTATGTTTGTATTTGCAGGAAGTCAAATTCGAGTCTTCATTCACTGCCGATCAATTCAGCAGTTGGGATGTTTAGTTTATAGATACCATATACTTAGAATCATTTTGTTGAAGAGTGAGTTAGTTAAAGAAATAAATAAATAGCAGTCTTTCTAACCATTCAGTGATTGCCACCCGGCTATGAACTTGCTTGGGATATATGTAATTTGATGAAGTATTTTCATAATGCAAAAGACTTAGATGGCCGTATGTTCTCTACTTTTTTTTTTCCTGCTAATTTCATAAAATTATTAGTTAAATGCTTATGAATACATGGACGATTCTTAAGGTAACTGTTGCTTGGCTCGTAATCATTGGCATTTGCAGTTTCTAAGAAGTCAATGCCTAGTTTGGCACTTTACATCGATTAAAAACATGATTAATCACCTAACTTGTTATATCACTTGTTTTTTTCCTTCAATTCTGACTCCCTTATGGAAACCCCCCACCCCACAACATTTTTTTTTTTTTTTTTTGTAATTATAGTTTTAAACAATCCAGACATTTGTTAGCTTAATTACCAGAAAGAATAATAATATTCATGTAGAATTTAGATGATCAACAATTTAACCGTCACTTAATCGATGAATTTTCAATGTGTTTTTAGACATTGGACAATATAACAGTAACTCGATGCCACATAAACAAATGATTATTTACAATCCTGATGAATAACATTATTCAACGGGTAGAACTGATAAATTGTACGAAATGTGTAGTTATAAAATGCAATGTTCCAAATGGTGATTAGACAATAAGACCAATCTTTCAACCTAGTCTAGCTTTTTAGTACAACGATAAAACAACATATTAAACCAAATAAACCCCTCAAGAAGCCTGCTTTCCCTATATGGAGCCACCTTCTTCCCCAGCTTGCCTACTTCCTCCTATTTTTCAACAAGGGGGTAGTACCTCCGGTTCAATTAGGCAAAATGCATTGGACAAGTTCTTTTTTGTTTAATTTATAAAAGAATAATTTGTCACAACAATAGGCATCCTTCATGGCCGGCCAATCGAAAAAATGTAACAATGGACTTTCAAGCTAAATCATCATTAACAATTTGATTAAACTAAGACTCAAATGAGCACATTAATTTTAAGATTAGTGTTCTCAAATATACCACCATCTAGCACGGGCATACTATGAATAAATATAGTTTGATCTACTTCTCTCAACAAGATTAACATTATATGATAGAAACCAAGCTTAATAAATACCACATTCATGTACTGTGCTTCCAGCAATAATTTGAAATGTCGAAGCTCCTCAACAAAAGACATACGAGGAACCCTATTGTGGAATAGATATAGGTATATCAAACATTTTGCATCATAGATAGGAGGCTCAATTAAGAGAACTGCGTAATAAATTTCTTCATTTCTACTGAAGGAATGCAATAAAACACAAACCTGAAGACACTCTTATGACAAAAAAGGCGGGAGGGCGCGGGGAATCCAGAGTTCTCATATGTCCCATTTTTGAGAAACGACGAAGAATCAACACTGAACAACTGATAATATTGATCTGTAGCTCCAGCATATACTAATCTTGCAGAAAATGGCTTTTGACAGGTTAAAAAAACTCATAATGCATACGAAAGCAAAAGCCCACAATGACTATTTGTCTAACTTTTTCATCAATTTTACACAATCCCCATATTCTTGACATAATACAGTTTTTTTCTCGGGCGCCTGGACAGTGCCCTCTGTACAAACATTTCCCCGCATCAACCGAAACACATCCAATTCACTGAAACATATTCTATTCCAAAACAAGAAAGGGAATGATCATGGTCAAGAATGTGTCATAAGTTAGTGTCGCTGAACCTGTATAACGTGGATCCTTCTCTTTGAACTTTTCAGTCAAACCCTGAAAATGAAATTATATGGAATAAATAGAGAATTGAATGACATGGAGGTCAGGTCATAACTAAATTACATATAGGGATTAAAAACAATCTTACTCACACGACTTGTAGCATTATTTTAACATTTTTTTGTTTTAAATTACTCACTGAACTTTTGCAGAATTAAGAGAGATATTAGTGTTGCTAAAGCAAAAGAGACATCGCACGGTAAACTCAATAATGCATTCTGTTACACCTCAACAACGAGGCTCAAGTCAGAACCACGAGAGCCACCTCATTGTGATGACATGACAATTTTGGCCTAATCAATTAGTGACCAAACCCATACGACGGAATCGAATCCAATAATTGCAGCCGAGCCTCTGTAGATGAGGCGAACCCACAAGAGACACAAGAAAGGATCTTCATGAAAGATCTTGTTGTAAGTGGGTGATTTGACGTCTCACCGAAAAGGCTACTCCACCCAATCAATAAGTCACGTCAAGTCTTCTACCATCACCACACTCATTGCATCCTAGCCTGGGAATGATTGATTGATGTTTATAACAAGAGAGTCTAGCTGCGTGGATAAAGCTACGTGTATCTTCATCCAATGGCTCACCTTTATCATCTTATGCTATAAAAGCTCACAAGTAGTCACATTCAAAGTAATGCAAGTTTACATTCTAAAACTATACAACCCTGTTCTATTTAATTCTGCCCTACATATCCCCCCAGTTCCGAACCCGTTTGTCTTTGATATATTTGTATCCTAAGTTCGTCCCACACCCAAACATACACTTCACTATTAAAAACTATAAATAAAGGGGCCTTATGAATTGTATTTACATACACTGATTACTTAAAAAACTACAGCTCCCCCCCCCCCCCCCCCCCCCCCTTTCTTTTGAAGTCTGGCCATATATTCTAATGGTTTGTCCAAGTGTGGAGGACCAAAGCTTAGGTGGACGCTAGAGGAGCTAAGACCTGTTGCCCGCATCACCTCTCCAATAAGTGAGGTCAACACATTCTTTTATCGTCCAACAAGACGAAAAAGTGGAAGTTCCATAAACCACACAAACAAGACATATTTTTGCCAGATAAAAAGTAGCACGATGATAGGTTTCCATGCCACATCATATTTTCCATTAGTTGTGTAAGTATTTTCTTTTATTCAACTAACAGAAGTAGACGGATGGCTTATAACAAAAATGAAAGTAAAATATTAATTTTGTAAAATAATGTCTGATGAACAAAGTGGGACAACGTAATAGGGTGACTAAAAATGATTTAAACCCACGTAGCCATATAGCAATTAGAACTTGCTAAAAAAATTCAACTCATTAGAATTGTTACTCACCTTCACAATCATTCCACACCTGCATCCAAAAACAAAATCACTTTAAGAATATAGCCGGCACAAGGGTCCAAGAGCATTTGTATGTGATTATAATTAGAAAAAGGAAGCCTTACTCGACAAAATTGTCAAAATTCAGCTCGACCCTCTGGGCATTGCCATTGTTGTATTTGGAAATCAAAACTTGGAGAACAGATGGTGGTAATGCATACCCAAGACTGTATAGGGCATCCTTCAACTCCATCATGTCAATTTTCCCACTCCGATCTCTATCAAATCGTTCAAATACAGCCTACATGGGAAATGGCTAGTATAAAAGATAATATTATGGATTAAGTCCTATATCTAATTCCAAGAGAAATAATAACCATGCATACTTTAAAAAAAAAATAAAAAAAAATAAAAAAAGGAAAGAAGAAGAAGCACAAAGCTAATACACAATTTTATAGTGGATTATCCTCAATGCAAGACCGGCTACAATTTTTCATAAAGTTGACAAGAAGTTCGCAAAGGAGATATCTTATAGAAACCTGAAATGATCTCACTTCACCAAGCAAACTTAAAAATAAATGATGGTTGGAACAGAATTTTCAATATACTATTACCGAACTTTGATTACAAAGGAACGAATTCTGCTATAAAAGAACAGATCTAACATAGCAATTAAAACAGGAAATGACAAGTGTACGAGGACGTTCGAGAGGTCCACAACTCTCCCAATTGACTGCCAAAATTCTCCTGCATTCCCATAGCCCCATCCCTCTATTTATAAGTGATTTTTGCCTCTCAATCACTCCTAACAGAATGATAACTGTACCCTTGCTGCATGTGCCTTCTTTTCCTTTGTTAATTCGTTTATTGCCCTTGTTAGTTTATCACGTGAGTTGGGATCTATCAATATCATGCTTCTATATAAACTGGTCCCTCAAGTTCCTTCATATACTGTAGGAAATTTGGTGACATAATCCATAATATGAATTGGCCAATATACCGCTATACGAACACAAAAATTCACCTTGGGGGCAAATCCCCAAGTAGGGCATTAAATTCGCAATCGAGAAAAGAATAACAGAGTCAAATTCAACTCAAATCAGATATCAAGAATCATTCCAATAAAATAGTCTTACCGCATTGTCCTTCTTTGGATGTTACGTGATGAAATAAGGCCCAATTATAAACATTCCTATTAGAGAATTCCAACTGTATATAAATTGTATCATTCCTTTTCTATGTAGAATAAGCAAATCATATTCTCCTTAAGATTTTACATGGTATCAGAGCCCTAAATTACCGTACCCGTGCGTGCTTCCTGTCAGCGGCACCTTCGTAGTCTCCGGCGTCATCTGTAGTGAAATCCGGTCTCTGGCACCTTTGGGTACTTCGATTTCCGGCAAGAGCAACTCGTTGGTTCTTCATCTGTAGATCGCAAGTTCTTCGTTCGAGGTTGGTCTCTTGTCACTGCAACCTATTTCGACGCCATCGGTATTTCCCAGACCTCTAGCATAGTCATCTTTTTCTTCTAGTTCTTTTGTTGTAGAGCAATTTCAGTTTGATTGAAGCAATTTCAGTTTCTCATGTGTTGTTCGATCCTCATCGTCCCGGTCCCAGTCGTAATCAGTTTGTGTTGGGGCAGTAGGTGTTATTGGGTTGCTAATTGGACTATTGAGTCTTAGACTAATTTAATTGGGCAGTAGGTGCATTTTGGGCTACTAATTGGACCATTGAGGAGTGTTGGACTAACTTAATTGGACTATAATCTAATTAAATTGTTCAATTAATTCGTGATTTGGGTCTATTATTTTTGGGCTATTTTGTTGGATTAGGGACAAGATATTTGATTGGATTGTGTTTGGCTTTGGGCCTGTTGATTTGGATTGCTATTTGTTTGGTTTTAATCTGTTGTCTGAATCTTGTATTTTATGTCTATGGCCGAGCATAAAAATTTAGCTGTGACTGATGTCATTCCAGTGATGTCCAAAATCACGGAACATAAGTTGGTTGGTCCAAATTATTTGGATTGGTGTAAGACAGTTCGAACATATTTACAGAGTATTTCTATGGGCAATCATCTTACTCAAGATCCACCAAAGGATAATATTAGTTTGACATGGCTACGAGATGATGCCGACTATTCTTACAAATTCGCAACTCCATTGACACTGAAATAGTCAGTCAGATTAATCAGTGTGAGTATGTCAAGGAATTGATGGAATATTTAAAATTTATGTACTCTGGGAAAAGGAATATGTCACATACTTATGAAATCTGTAAGGGTTTTTACCGTGTTGAACAACAAGATCAGTCTCTTCAGGCTTCCTTTATGAATTTTAAAAAGACCTACGAAGAACTGAATGTTCTATTACCTTTTAGTCCGGATGTGAAAGTTCAGCAAGCTCAGCGGGAGAAAATGGATGTGATGATTTTTTTAGCTAGTCTTAGTCCTCAGTTGAAACTGCTAAATCCCAGATCCTCTCTAGTGCTGAAATTTCATCGCTGCAAGAAACCTTTACTAGAATACTTCGCACGAATACTAGTGCTTCTGTTGCTTCATCTGTTCCACCTTCTAGTGCTCTTATCAGTCATAATAGTAGAGGTAATACAAGAGTCGGAGGCACAAGTAGTCGGGTCAATCGAAGTCCGAATGAAAGGGGAATTATATGTCACTACTGTCATGAGCCGGGTCATACCAAGTACTTGTGCCGAAAATTACACAATAAATCTCAGAAGTCTCACTCGGCTCATATCAAAGCTACTACTGCTACATCTGTCTCATGTTCGAAGCGAATCATTACAGTTTCTGCAGATGAATTTGCCAAATTCACTCAGTACCAAGAAACATTGAAGAATTCATCTCTCTATCCCTGCCATTGCCAAGACAGGTAAACCTACTACATGTCTTGTCATCTTCTTCAAAATGGGTCATTGATTCTGGTGTCACAGATCATATTACATGTAATCCTAGTCTTTTCTCTACTTTTCAGTCGCATACACCTTCTCTTAATGTTACTTTAGCTAATGGTTCAACTTTTTCCGTTCTCGGGTCTAGCACTATTAATCCAACTCCATTAATTTCCTTATCCTCTGTCTTAAATCTGCCACAATTTTCTTTTAACTTAATGTCTGTGAGCAAACTTACTCGGACTTTAAACTGTTGCGCCTCATTTTTTCCTGATTACAGTCTTTTTAGGATCTTATGACGAAGAAGATTATTGGTAAAGGATATGAATCAGGCGGTCTCTATATTCCGGATACCCAGGTGCCCAAGTCCATTGCATGTTCAGGTGTCTTAACTCTTTTGAAGCACATTGTCGATTGGGACATCCATCTTTATCTATGTTGAAGAAATTATGTCCTCGATTTCAGAACGTATCGTCTTTAGATTGTGAGTCATGTCAATTTGCAAAACATCATCGTCTATCCTACATCATCGTCTATCCTCAGTCCCTCGAGTCAATAAAAGAGCTAGTTTTCCTTTTGAGTTAGTACATTAAGATGTTTGGGGTCCTTGTCCGACTGTGTCTAAAACTAGATTTTGGTATTTTGTTACTTTTGTCGATGATTTTTCTCGTGTGACTTGACTTTATTTAATGAAAAATCGGTCTAAATTATTTTCTCATTTTATTGCCTTTTGTGCTGAAATTAAAACACAATTTAATGTTTCGGTACATATATTGAGAAGTGATAATGCAAAAAAATATTTTTCATCTTCTTTCCAGACTTAAATGCTTCAGAATGGTATTCTTCATCAATCCTCATATATTGACACGCCCTCTCAGAATGGTGGGCTGAAAGAAAAAATAGACATATTCTGGAGACAACTAGGGCACTTCCGTTCCAAATGCATGTTCCTAAACAATTTTGAGCAGATACAGTCTCCACAGCCTGTTTCTTAATTAATCGACTGGCTTCATCTATTATTCACGGTGAGACTCCTTATAGAGTCCTTCTCCCTAATAAACCATTGTTTTTTTATTAAACCTAAAATATTTGGTAGTACTTGTTATGCTCGTGATGTTCAACCCTATGTAACTAAATTAGATCCCAAATCCCTAAAATGTGTTTTTCTGGGTTACTCTCGTCTACCAAAAGGATACCGTTGCTACTATCCGGGTCTTAACAAGTATCTTGTGTCAGCTGATGTCAACTTTGTGGAACATATCCCTTTCTTTCCCACTTCTTATACTTATTCCAGTAAGGGGGAGGATGATAATTTACTGATTTATCATGTCACTTACCAATCAAATAATGTTGATTCTACACTTGTTGCTCCCACACCACCACCACCACCACCACCACCCATTCACCAGGTATATTCCAGATGACGGAACCTTCCTGATGCATGTTCGGCACCTAACTCTTCTTCGACATTGGATCCAGTGATCTTGATTTACCTATTGCTCTTCGCAAAGGTAAACGTGCACCTATCCTATTTCATCATTTGTTTCTTATGATCACTTGTCTTCTTCTTCTAGTTCTTTTGTTGCTTCTCTTGACTCCGTGACTCTTTCGAGAAGTGTTCATGAAGCCTTATCCTATTCTGGTTGGCGTGATGCTATGATTGAGGAGATGAATGCTTTAGATGCTAATGGTACTTGAGATTTAGTCGTTTTACTTGCAGAAAAAAGGCTGTTCGGTGTAAGTGGGTGTTTGCGGTTAAAGTCAATCCTGATGGCTCAGTGGCTAGGCTTAAAGCCTATCTTGTGGCAAAAGTTTATGCTCAGATTACTCTGACGCTTTTTCTCCTGTAGCGAAATTAACGTCTATTCGCTTGTTCATTTCTATAGCAACTACACATAATTGGTTTTTGCATCAATTGGACATCAAGAATGCTTTCTTACATGGCGATCTCTAGGGGAAAGTTTATATGGAGCAACCACCTGAGTTTGTTGCTCAGGGGGAGTATGAGAAAGTGTGTCATTTTCGAAAGTCCTTATATGGTTTGAAACAGAGTCCACATGCGTGGTTTGGAAAATTTAGTCAGGCAGCAGAAAAGTTTGGAATGCAGAAGAGCAAGTCTGATCACTCGATCTTCTACAACAGTCCAACTCCAGCATTATTCTCCTTGTTGTGTATGTTGACGATATTGTTAGTACTAGCAGTGATACTATGGGAATTTCATCGCTGAAATCCTTCCTTCACACTCGATTTCATACGAAAAACTTAGGGATGTTAAAGTATTTATTGGGAGTTGAAGTGAGAAGGAGCAAGAAAGGCACCTTCTTGTCTCAGAGAAAATATGTACTTGACTTATTAACTGAGACGGGAAAGTTGAGAGCTAAGCCAAGCAGTGCTCCAATGCTTCCTAATTTGCAACTTACCAAAGATGGTGACTTATTTGAAGATCCTGAGAAGTATAAAAGATTGGCTGGGAAATTGAACTACCTTACAGTAACTCGTCCTAATATTGCGTATTTTGTTAGTATTGTAAGTCAATTCAAGTCTTCCCCAACAGTTCATCATTGGGCAGCTTTAGAACAAATCATGTGTTATTTAAAAGGAGCTCCTGGACGTGGGATACTGTATAGAAATCATGGACATACACACATCAAATGCTTCTCAGATGCAGATTGGACGGGTTCCAAGATTGATCGAAAATCTACTACTGGCTACTGTGTTTTTGTTGAAGGAAATTTGGTCTCATGGAAAACTAAGAAACAAAATGTTGTGTCCCAATCGAGTGCAGAATCAGAATATAGAGCTATGGCACAATCGGTGTGTGAGATAATGTCGATATATCAGCTCTTAACTGAAATCGGTCTTAAGGCTTCAATATCAGCAAAGTTGTGGTGTGACAATCAAGCTGCTCTTCATATTGCTTCTAATCCTGTGTTTCTTGAAAGAACTAAACATATTGAGATTGACTCTCATTTCGTTCTTGAGAAGGTGCAGCAGAATTTAATCTCTATAAGATATGTGAAGATTGGAGAACAACTAGGAGATATTTTCACAAAGGCTCTAAAAGGGAATCGGGTTGATTATATTTGTAACAAGTTGGGCATGATGAAATAAGGGGGAGTGTTACGTGATGAAATAAGGCCCAATTATAAACATTCCTAATATAGAATTCCAACTGTATATAAATTGTATCATTCCTTTTCTATGTAGAATAAGAAAATCATATTCTCCTTAAGATTTTACATGCCCAAAAGATTATGTGATTATATCTGGCATGTAATGTCACCTGCCAAACTGATAAGGAGAAAAGGGGGATAGTTTGTTTTATTTGAAAACCTTCACTGTAAATACTAGCCAATTCTGCCAACCTCAAAACTTCCGGGAAGAACTTCTTACTCTGTATGCTATACAAAAGCTGAGAGTTTACACAATAATAAATGTGGTCGGCTACATCAATACTTTTTTGCCACATTGGATCCAACAGACTATTGGTCTAATAGAACGAAATCTCTGCAAACACCCTGGACCGTGTTGCTTTTGGTCTACATCATCCTCCTAGAAGATCAGATCATCCTCCTAGAAGATCAGATCACTCTTTTGAAAAGGTTCTTCTTTAGGTTATGCAACTCGTGGTTCTCTTAATTTATCCTCAACTGGTAACACCTCTGCCTTTTTGTGTATATCCTCATTACAATACCCATAATCAATGACCAACTAATTATCAACCCCCAGTCTCTTTCCCTCAAGTACCATTTCTTAATACATTGATGTAGAAAACAATGTCCAATATTTGCCATTAAGTGATATTAAACATGCGCCCTGCAATTAGTCTTTTTTCAAATTAACAAATTTCTAAGCATATAAATTTAGTCCTAGTACTTTGGTCTAGAAAATAATGCTTCAACCAATTTTCATATGGCTGTTTTGCATACACTTTTATTTCAGTTTTAAGAAAAACTGACACAACGACATTTCTTTTATACCAGCATTTAAGATGACCCGCATAATCTTGTTATTTCTAGTCATATTAATAGAAAAATAAACACTTGGAAGAGTAGAATGTTCATCTAGAGCTGATATTAGAAATAGACTATCTCTTCAACACGAGAGCCTCCTAATTCCGAGTAAAGTTACAAAGTATTTTCAATGTAACACGACAAAATGGGTACGCTTGCAGAATTTCAGCACATAATTTGATTTAATGTGCAAGCAAACCGTATATAAATCCCCTTCCAAAGTTACAAGTAATCTTATTATATCTACGAAACTCTGCTTCGATAGATTCTACAAGTATCTAGTTTTTGTCCTTTTAAATTGAGAAAAGAAGTTTAAGAAAGAAAAGAAGTTAATGAATGAGCTTCTTTCATCTGTTAAACCGAGAAAAGACTACTCACCCGCCAGTGACTAAGGCAACTCCATATCTCAGCGAATTCTTTCGGCCCTGTATTAGTAGCAAATAATTAATCACCGATTTCACCAAATTGGATAAATTAAGATATAATGATGAAGCAAGCTCGAATCTTGCTGGTGTACAGGAAAATCCTGCCAGGCTTTTTAAAGGGAAATATTGCTCTGTACACCATGCTATACTCACATTAGGGGCCACCATGAAGAAAAAAATCGTTGGCTCCCTATTGTTATGGGACTATAGACCATTGCTGTACACGCACAGTATACACATAGCAACTCTCTTTTTACAGGTGATTTACTTGTCATTTTTATTGACCCAAAAAAAAAAAAAAAAAAAATATATATATATATATATAGAGAGAGAGAGAGAGAGAGAGAGAGAGAGAGAAAACAAAACAAAACAAAACAAATAAAAAAATAAATAATCACCATACAGGTGCTGTCTCTGTGAGTTATTCCCCTGTAGAAGGGAATAACTCATTCCAACAAGCTCTAGCTCCGCATACAAAAGCTAGCATTTGAGACAACAAGAGAAGAAAGAAATAATAAAAGTACATTGTTGCACAAAATCTTTTGCAAATCCACCCATTTTCCACTTCACATTGGAAAAAGGCCTCACATTGCAAGCAAATTAAAGGTAATTTCCATTTGATTTTAAATAACACCAACTATACCCTTCCACTTCCAATATGTAGGACAAAATAGCAAAAGATCAAGAATTAGATTTTTTTTCTCTATGAAGCAATTAGAGTAAAAACAACTTTAGAACGAAAATTCACTTTTCTCAGGAAGGAAAAGAAAAAATAAAGAAAAGAAGTAAAATTTTCAACCTTTTATATGGAAAAAATAAATTTCAACCTTTTATACCAGCGAATCCAGGGGAAAAAAAAGGGAAGTAAATATTTGTCAAACAAATCAAAAAAAAAAGGAAAAAAAAATTTTTCAAAAAAAAAAAAAAAAAAAAAAAAAAAAAAAAAAAAAGAGAGAGAGACAGAAAATAGAACCTCTCAAAAATTAAAATAAGAAAAAAAAAGAAGAAGTATAGCTCAAAGAAACTGACCAATTCTGAAAGAAGAATCATTTGGGCCTCTGAAAAGAAAGATGAGCAACCGCAAGGTTCTGAGGCTGAACCTTTGGTACTTCCAAGCGAGTGCTTCTTGAAGCTCCTTTTCTTCTATGAACCCGTTTTGGTTCCTGTCCACCATCTGGAAGCTCCGAATAACATCCGGGTGGGTACCCGGTGGAAACCAACTGTAATTGCTATGCTGCTGGTAAGGGTTGTACTCGTATCCATGCGGTGGCAAGTGGGTTGGAACGGACCCTACAGTGCTGGTGGTGGTGCTTTGAAGGTGGGGTTGGGTTACGGGGGCATAGGGGATGTGGGTGTGGTTTGGACCGCCCGGGGCGTAGTACGGGTGGGCGACCCGGGGCTCGCCTGGATCGGGTAAAGGTGGTGCAGAAGGGGAGTATGGTTGCTTGCCGCTTTGAGAAGACATGAGTATTGAGTTTAGAATTGAATCCAAGAAAATCTTGTTCGATAACAACAGAAAAATTAAAAATTTTTATAGAAAATTATAATTGAAGAGGAATTGTTGATGAATGAATTTTGGTTGCGAATCGCATAAACTTTAATTGGGAATATACTGCTGAAGGCGTTAATTTATTAGCCCGATATTCTGTAGTATATTCTGGATGTCAATTGCAGTGTCAGCTTTTGTTAATTGATTTTTTTTTTATCGTTAGAGATAAAGTAGGTTTTATTTGTAAGAGAAGAATTCAAAAATGACGATTGAAATAATGAAATAACGATCAAAAATTGATTTTAATTGAATTTTAAGTTGTACCAAACACGCTCTATATTTTACAGTATTTATAATAATTTTATAAATGATGTTATCCAAAAATGATTAGAATTAATAAAAAAATAAATTCTCATGTAGACCTAACATTTTTGGAGGATCAAGTTTGGCTTAGCATTTATAATTCGGCAATTTTAAAATCAATTCAACTTTGATTCTCATTTTTATCAAAAATACGTTTTTTTTTTAATCACATTTTTTATTAAAATAATATTATACGTAAATAAAAAAAAAATTATTTTTCATCCACACATTCTTTATCAATTTGCTATTTTAAAATTCATTTTTCCATAAAAATGAGTCTCAAACAAACACCCCTTAAAAAAAAAGGAATTGATTGCAATGATATAAAAATTAGGGGAAATTGGTACAAATGGTTCCAAACATTTGTCGATCTTGGCTTTTGGTTTTAGACCTTTTAATTTTGATATTGAAGTCCCTATGTTATTCCATTAGTAATAAAAACTGATTGCTAATTTTGCACGTCAGCTATACTTTCTTTTTAGTTGGAGACGACATTGATTGTGGATGTGGCCACTAGCAGTGGGGGAGCTAGGGGCTGTGACGTTTGGGGTGGGGGATAGAGTAGGTTTGGAGAACAGGTTTGGAGAACAAAATGATATTCTTATCTTTCTTTGTTTAATTTTTTTTTCCTTATTTAAGTTTTTCTTTTTACTTATTTTATTTTAAGTTAGAAGAATTTGCCCCTTCAATTAAAAGAAGTACAGTCCACCCGTTGATCATTTTTAACACGGTTCTATTAAAAGAACCAATTGCGCACCTATTGCATATGTTTTCGACGCCAATGGCAAGATTTAAAAGTTTATGATAGCGAGCAGACGTTTTTTTTTTTTTTTTGGAAAAAAAATAGGTAATTGAAAAATAAAAAAGTAATTTTAATTTTTAGATCGTAAATTATATATAAAAAACTAGGTAAAAAATTTAAACCCTCCTCCTTTATCCGAGTTTGGGACCGGCTACTTAAATTTAGAGTTTGCGGAGTTAAAAATTGTGTTATTTGTTTGTTTATTCGTATACAATTTTTTAAAGAAAATTTAAAACAGTATTAAAAATTATTTTTTCAAACAACGCTGCGCGTCCCCTTACATGTAATTTTCGAAGTAAATCCATTCTAAAAATTGAAAGGGTAATCGAATGCCTTTTCAATTGTGAGAAGTTTTCATTTCGAAGATTATATAGAAGTTTTTTAGTTCGAAAATTATATATAATCTTCGAAGTGAAATACATCTGACAATTGAAAGGGCAATCATTCGATTACCCTTTCAATTTTCAGAAGGAATTTACTTCGAAAATTATATGCAAAGATACGCACAGCGTTGTTCGAGAAAAGAATTTAAAATGTAGATATATAGTAGTAATAGTACCAAGTATTAACAAAAATTTAACTAAATTGGTGGAAAGAATTTTTTGTTCTTTTTTTTTTAATTAAAAGAGATGGAAAAAATAAAAATGAAATCTTTATTTTTTTATTTTTATTTTTAAAATAGATAAAATATAAACCCTCCTCCTTTATCCGGGTTTGGGACCGACTACTTAAATTTTCAGTAGGTGGAGTTAAAAATTGTACATAAACAATTTTTTATAGCGTGTACAATTTTTTAAAGAAAATTAAAAGTAACGATAAGAAAAGAAAAGTTTCATCAATATAATTAAATCAAATATCATTTACTTGACGACATACAATTTCGGCATATTTATCTTGTAGTCGAAAATTAGCGTCCTGTCAATCCTTAACGCATATTAACGCTTCTAAATTATCTTCTTTTAGTCAACTCCTAACCTTGCTCAAAACTCTTTTACCTGCACTAAAAGCAGATTTCGAAGCAACAGTGCTAACCGAATGTGTCGGCAGATTTTTTGCAATCACAGATATAACTGGCCAACGTCATTCATACCTTCGCCAGAATTCAATTATTTCGTCTGAACTTTTTTAATTGTTTTATCTGTTGGCATATTCTGGTTGAAATAATCAATTAATTTAGCAGGCAATGTATTACGGCTTGAGTTCGTAGATGTTTGATGAGAATGAGATACAGATGATGACGACATGGCAGTGGTAGTAGATGAACACATTGTAGATGAATCACATCTATACGAATTAATGCCTTGAAATAAATTAAATATTTCTCCATCTTCTTCTTTAATTTCAGTGGAAAGAGTAGGTGCAGATGGTATCCGACTAATATTGGTACCCATTCGATTGACATATAATTCATATAGTTCACATAATATTTGCTCTAAATTTTCATATGTGATAGGTGTATCAAATGTCAAGACGTTTGAAATTTGATCAATTATATATTTAGTTCCCGATAAATTATATCGGGGGTCCATCACGCATGCTAAAGAAAATAACATAGGCAAATCTTTCCAATATTTTTTAAATTTTAATCCTATAACAATTATAATTTCACTAAAATTAGGATCATTTTTGTATTTATGAAATGTTATTGCAGTGATATAAAGACGTTCAAGCACCATACAGCTGGTAGGATAGTAAACGTCCAATAAAATCTTAGTGGTTTCATAAAAAGATGTCAAAAATCTTTTAACTTTCGAAGCTATTTGTCAATCACATTCAGTCAACATACTCTCGTCATCACTTCTAACATGTCTATTGTTATAAAAGTCAGTTATTAAATGTTCAAAGCCTTTACATGACTTTAATAATAAGTAAGTAAAGTTCCACCTATAACCTACATCGCTAACAAATATTTTAGTATTTTGCACTCCTATTTTGGCACAATAATTCTCAAATGCTTGTTTTCTACTTGGGAAGATTGTGATATATTTTAGTACGTTCCTAATATTTTGAAATTCATCATTTATATATTTTAAACCATCTTAAACAATTAAATTCAAAATTTGACATACACAACGAATATAAAACAAATACCCACCAAAATCAGGTTACAGTGCACTATGCAATTTATCGGCAACTACTTTATTAATACTAGCATTATCAAAAGTAAATGAACTAATTTTACCTTCACAATGATATTCTCTAACAATACTAATAATAGTATTAAATACATTATTAGCGTTGTGAGGAAACTCAATAATTCTAAAAGCAATAATTTTTTTATGCATGTACCAAAGTGAGTCTATATAATGTGCAGTTGCAACTATATATGCTCTTTTATTAATCATTTCTCATATATCCGAAGTCAAAGATATGACACCCCCATATTTTTGTAAATCCATAATTAATTGTTGTTTTGTTTCAGTAAAATATTATATTGTATTGGAACAAAGAGTGTTTCGACTTACCCCAACGTACCTTGGCTACATATATTCTTTTACATGCGAGACGTAGTGTTGGTTGTCAATTAATGCCAAAGACAACTCAGCACCAGCAACAAGCTTCACCATTCCGATTCGAACTCTCTCCTCCGAATACACCCATGTGGATAGGGGTGCAGCAGAACCACCGGCGTCTGGACTGTCAAATTGCAATTTTGTTTGATAGCTCGGAATAAGTCCGTATTTGGCCGCACATACTTTGTAATGACGGTTGAGATGGATGGTACCAATTCCTCTTTGCTATGCCAATCTTTGTTGACAGTATTTACATACTACTTTGGATTCTGGGACTACATTGACGATTTTTCCCGTTGAAATCAACTTAAAGTGATCCCAACATTTTGCTTTTTTTTCCCCTTTCGTTTTCCCCTCACATCAGGAATGTTTAATTCAGCCTCTTCTTCCTGATCGTGTTCCGCTTCGGGAACGTCAACATCATCCAAATTAATTGGATAATTTGGATTGCCGCTTACATGATGATGAAGATCCAAATCTGTAATATCTTCAAGTAGGGGTACGTCATTTAAACCTTCAAATTGATTCCGAAATTGATTTTGCGGTGTCATAGGCGATTCGTTTCCTCCCACACCGAACAAATTTTCGACGAATGTGCGTGGATCCATTTGTTTAATTGTAATGAGTAATAACTAGTAAAAGAATAATTGTATAAATGTAGTGAGAAATGAAAATTGGATGAAATTTCAATAAATATAGTGAGAACTGAGAAATGAGAATTAGATGAAAAAGTTCAGTACCATTTGAGCCAATTTCCGAAATATTATAACAATAGAACCAATTTTCCATTTTTTGCCATCCATATAAGCACCTTTAATCTTAAGATATTGAAATTAAATAATTGTTTCAAAGACCAAAAATTGTTTTCGTGTAATTTCTTTAAAGTTGTTCATTGCATCTCTTGCAAAAATTCTTATAATGGTTATTTTTGAATATTTGGAGAGTAAAAATTAGTCCTTGAAAACATTTATGTAGCATTTGTTCATATACGAATTCAGCTAACGTAAAGGGCCTCTATGAGCCCCATTTTTCATATAGAATGCATTTTAGAATAGTAAATTGATGGAGAATGCGTGGTTAGAAAATACGGAAAAATTTTGAATTTGCGTGTAATATTATTTTATTGAAAAATGTATGATTGAAAAGAAGAAAAATAAAAATATATTTAAAAAGAATGAGAATCAAATAAAGGCAAAATATTAATTTTAATTACGCATTCATCACTACTCATTATTATTCAAACATTGTAAACAATTTATAAATTTATCAAATGGATGCTTAACTTGAATCCAAACATTTGAACACCACCTCCAGGCCAAACTCAATGTTGAGTAGACCTGTTCGTGTTCATAAAAAGATAATCTCCTAGGATAATTTAAAATAGTGATAGTTAATAAATACGCACTCATTTTTAAAATTACTCATGATTGTAAAAATGATGTTACAACGTTGATGACAAGGATAGATTGGGCTAAGCTGTATTACCCCTCCTCCCACCACTCAGGTCCAAAAAGTTTTTTCACGGGTATTTTTTTTTAACATAATAAAAATCAATTTTTTATATGTAAATTTTATTTTTTTCCGCGTATTAGTCCAGTTTGAAATTTTTACCATAATATTAGATCCAATTCTGGGTCTGTCCCTAATTGATGATAAAATGATATTATTGGAGAAACTTCAAAATATTAGGCTGAAAGTAGAGAAGGGAAACATAAAAAGGAAATAAAAGAAAATTAATCAGCATGAGGGTGGTTGAAAACGTCCTCCTCAAGGTTTTAATTTTTATATCAAATTCAAAGATTGACCCCCTTGCTCCCCAAGAATATATCTCCATCTTCTTTATTCCATTTACTATTGTATAATTATTTTGATGTTTAGCCAATTAAGTGTAGCATTACAATCCATTAACTTATTTAAATTATTTAATTAACAAAAAACTGATTCCATACAACGAATTTTTTTATATCAAATGCAGTCAATGGCGAATCCAGGATCTATGTCCAGCTAGGGCGGAGGTTGACTTTGACTGTTAACCGCCGACAATCAAAAATACGATCATAATAGCCCGATCGTTTATTAAAATTTGATTAAATAATATTCAAAATTATTCAATATATATGTAAATGCACTAAAATAGTAAAATGTAAAAAATATATACATATTAAAATATAGACTTCCTTTTCGGTTGGAAAAATCATTCAATACTCTACAAAATGCCCGCAATTTAATTTTTAATTGGAATCGATTCACTGAATGTCAGCCGGTCAACATTGATTAAACACAAAATAATGACTAATAACACTAATAACGGAATGTCAGTCAATCAACATCGATTTAAACACTCCAAAATTTCCTAATTTCCTTTTCCAATAAACATATGAATTAAACATTGATTCGAGTCATTCGACTGATTAATAAATAATAACTAACAACACAAAATACATGAATTTCTTACATCAAACAAGAAACAACACTCAAGACTCTCAAGTCAGTGAAGTCACTGAAGTTAGTCAACAAACAAAGGGTTTGCATATTGCAGAGCCAGAGAGCCAATTGCACAAGCACAAATCGACAAATCAATTTGAATTGTTGAATTGCAAATTGACAAATCAACAAAGGGTTTGCACAAATTACAAATTGCAGTATTCAAATTCAAGCAAGACTTCAAGTAATCAAGTATTCAAGATTTCAAGTATTTCAAGACTTCAAGTTGTTCAAATTTCAACTCACCACTCACCAGTCGGTCGTGGTCGAGGACGACGCCTGGTTCAGTTGTTCGCACACCGCACACGCACAGTCCACACCGCCTCCAAGCTCCAGCTGCCAGCCGACTACTTCTGCTGTTCTGCAAATCTGCTTCGAAGAATCGAAGTTCGAATGAAAATAAGGGTTCGCTATTCGCCTGTTCTGCAGCTCCAGCTATTGGTTTGGGACAGTTGGTTAATGGGATTTCAGCCTGTTCTGCCGGTTTTAAATAATTGGGACCATGGGTTGTTTTGGGTTGGGGAAATGAGAAATCTTACTTGGACCTAAAGTTTTTTTTTTTTTTTTTTAAAGGCCCAATAAAATCAGCTTGAATCTCTAGAACCAGACCAGACGACCAAACGAAAATAAAAAGAAAAAAATTCCTGGTCTTCTTCAGTTCTTCTTCTCCGCCGACTGTGCCACCAACCCGGCTACCACTGAAGCTCCCGGCAAATCTAGCTAGGGCGGCCGCTCGGGCTCGCCACTAGCTGGATCCGCCCCTGAATGCAGTCCTTATTTTATAGCAAGTCAATGGACAAAACTAAGAAGTTTTAGGACCCCCGCCCCATGCCCCATAAAAGCAGTGTTGCATAAGTCTCTCTAAACACTTATAAATAGTCCATTCTCGAAATGCTCTATACAAATAAATGATATAGGGGAAATGGAGTTGAACTCACAAGAATATTCTCAAAAGTTGATCAAAATTGAGAGCTTTTCTTGGTATTATGCCCTAATGGGGTTGCTTCCGAGTGTTAATGTTGCTGTATACCTAAATGGTTATTCAAGGGGTGTGGAGCAATTAATCAGAAATCATCCGAAAAAGGAAATTGGTAAGTATACGGGGCCTCTGAACTAGTTGCATTACATCGAGATAATACATTATTTTAGCTCGTCTACTTTCTTTATGTGCAGTGTAGTAAACCAATATTGTTCACCTCGACCAGTTTGGGAATGTTATCTTGAAAATCTTGTCAAAATCTTTTTTCAAACTTATGCATTACTCGTCAAAACTAACATTTTCCAATCTAATGTGCAGATCAAATAGTAGCAGACAATTTGGCAAGGTTAACCCTTGAAAGAGTCATCACGATGGCAATCAAAATTCTCAATTTCTTCATTGCCAAATTGTTCCAATTTAAATATGTTGCAACACTGCAATGTGCACCTTCTTTTACGCTACTTTTATTTTGGATGGCGTTGAGTCACTCGGTCTCATTTTTGAATTCCAAATCTTAAACGCTGGCTCTTAATTAGCCATGTGACTATTTTGAGGTTTTACTCTCTTGTCGATGAGCGAAATTAGATAGCATTGAACAAAATCAATGTAAAGAAACATTTTAATGTTAGTTTTTCAATATTCTCTCTAGTTAAGTCATACTCCTTTCGTCCCAATTATATAGGCTTGTTTCGTTCTTCACACAAATTAAGAAATCTTCTTTAATGTCATTAGAAAATTAATTTTTGTCAAGATCTTTCCTAGTTTACTCCTATTTAATTTTCAGTATGTAATAGTAAATTATTGTTGGAATTAGTAAAGAATTTGAATGATTTAATTTGAAGAAGAAGAAATTAGAGTTGTTCCATATTTTCAAGAAGTGGAAATGTGTGTATTTGGATGATTTCACGAAATTGCATATTAAGTGGGGAAAATTGTATAAGGGTATATTAGTAAAAGAACAAAACAAAATATTCTAAATTAGGAAACAAGCCTACATATTTGGGACAAGAGAAAAATGAAATACAACATGTATAATTGGGATGGAGTGAGTATGAAACAGAAATATGTTACTTGTACATAATGCGATGTTCATCACGATGTTCACCCTCCTCACGTAGAGGATAAATACACACTCTGATGCACATGTAGCATATAACCTTATGAAACATGTCATGTATATCCATCTCCTTGCAAGCTTCATCATCCAAGGATTTTGCCAACTTAAGTTCAGAAATAATAATTGTATGTTGGGAACTGCATTATTTGATCTTATCAAGTTGTTAATTCTAATTACTTTTTAGATAATTTTGTTTTTGTGGGAATTTCTCATTTCATTATTCACGATTTCCGTCAAGTCAATAAAGAAAAATTTCATCCATGCTTACTGAACTTAGCATTACTTACAATGAGGTCATTGTATTTTCAATTCAGACACACAATTGAACTTTAATTCCAAGCTTCTAAAAAAGCATTATTTTTGTAAAAAGAAAGTTTATTAGGATTTAGAGATGAATGACAATTACATCCCTGCAGCCCTAAAAATAATTACTATTGTATCCCTAATTCTGCCCTATAAATATAGGGTTTTGATTCTTAATAAAATATATACAAGTCTATTGACTTCTCTCTGCTTTCTTCTCTTTTCTTCACTTTTATAACACGTTATCAGCACGATAACTTAATTTTTCATAGTTAAGTGAAGGTAATAATATTTTTTTATAAGTATAATAATGTGTCACAGGTACCAAAATCAATTTGGTAACATGTGAATTATTTTTATATACATACGAATCAAAATCAATTGTATGTACGTGTCTTTCCTGTCTTCCATATTTCTGTGTATATCAATTTGTAGTATCTTGCTGTATGCTTTGTTATATACATCAAGTTTTATGTTTACTCTCCTTGGATACTGTGTTTGAAAAGAAATTTTTTTTTACTTGCAAATAACACGTATTTTCTGCCAAAATTTGCCTGTAAAATTGTACATGTAATCAGTTTCTTGTATTTGCTGTCAATGTAATTTATATCAATTTGTGTATTGCAAAGTATCAATTTGTTTCATTAATTTGTGCCACCATATTTGTAATCAGTGTCTGCCACCTTCAATTTGTCCAAATTAATTTTCATTGCCATGGACATGTTTTCATATGTCATTAATTTATCATTGTGTCGTACCATTGTTCAATAATTTGGTCAATTGAATATATATTTTATAATTTATAATTTGAATTGCACAATAATTTGTTCAAATTATTTACTGCAACCCGTGCCATGTTTCAGATCTTCTTTGTTAATAAAATTTTCAATACCATTATGAATTGTTCACTATATGCTAGATGTCTTACATAAGCCTTATTTGTTTATTTATTTTTATATCATTTGAATAATTATCATGTTCTCTTGCACACATATTATATTAATTTTGTACTTACAAACCTATTTGTTATAAATAATTTGTCGTTGCTCCTGAAGTAGCACAACATTATAATTTATATTGTTGAATAATACTATTTGCTCCTGAAGAGCATAAATTATAATTTTTAATATTTCAGAAGAATTTTGACGTATTGATCTTGAAGAAATAATAAATAAATAAAACGTGCTCCTGAAGTAGCATATGTTTCGAATAACATATTATTTCAGTGTTTATTTCTAAAGGAAAACGCGTAACTTATGTCATATTAATATTGACTATTTGATTAATTATTATATGATATTTAATCATATTTTTCGAAACTAATTATATTTTCTCTTGCTTTATTGTGTAGTTACTCAAATGACAAATATCACAAAACTTGAGTTTGCTGCACTTGACATCTCTGACAAAAATTATTTATCATGGGTATTTGATGCTAATATTTATCTTGTCTCAAAAGGTTTGGGAGAAACAATAAAAGAAGGAAATAAAGAATCCCTGCAGGATCGTGTAAAAGCACTCATTTTCCTTCGTCGTCATTTTCACGATGGACTGAAAATTGAATATCTTACTAAGAAAGATCCACAAGTTCTTTGAAAAAAATTAACTCAAAGATTTGATCATCAGAGGACTATAGTCCTTCCCAAAGCCCGATATGAGTGGATGCATATTCGTTTGTAAGACTTCAAAACTATTAGTGAGTATAATTCTGAATTGTTCAAAATGTGTTCAAAATTAACATTGTTTAAAGAAAAAATTACTGATGAAGATATGTTGGAGAAATTTTTTTCACCTTTCATGCCTCGAATGTGCTCCTGCAGCAACAATATTGTGAGCGTGGTTTCAAGAAGTACTCAAAACTTATATCTTGTCTGCTTGTTGCTGAACAGAATAATGAACTGCTGATGAAAAATCATGGATTACGTCCAACTTGTTCTATACCATTGTTTGAAGCAAATGGTACTGCATTATCTGAAACAAATGCAATATCAAGACAAGGACATGAACATGGATTTGGACGTACATGCAAAGTAAACCATGGACGAAATAATTAACAAAGTTATCAACAACAAGACAACAATTTCAAAAGGTACAAAGTAAACGAAAGTAGCACACCTAAAAAGGTACATGAAGAAAATTGTTTTAGATGTAGAATGAAAGAACATTAGACACGTACCTGTCATACGACAAAACACCTTGTGGATCTCTAGCAAAAATCAATTAAGGGAAATGGAAAAGTGGAGACAAATTTTGCTGACTATGATGGTCCAATTGATGTGACTTATTTGGATGTCTCTGATTTCTTTGTTGATCCAAATGAAAATATTGATCATTTGATTGGGGGTGGTGTGATGGAAGACATAGATTAGTTTTTTTTTTTTATTTATGTTTCTAGTATTTTTCTTTATTTTAGAAATTTAGTTTGAAATAAGTTTTTAGTTTTCACAAAAATTTTGAACTTTAGTATGTATCGTTAATTTCACATTATTAATTATGTTTATCATTTTTAATTTAAATTCTAGTTTTTAAAATATATATCTATTTTGTTATATTGATAGATTCATGATAGATTGTCAAAACCCTGTTTGATTGATAGTGCAACTATACATGCTATTTTTTAAGACAAAAAATATTTTTTGATCTTAACATTAAAAGAGAAAAATGTCAATACAATATCTGGTACATCGAATATCGTTGAAAGCTCTAGAAGAGCTTGTATTATTTTATCAAATAATACAAAATTATATATTGACGATACACTTTATTCTAACAAATCCAGAAGAAATTTGCTTAGTTTTAAAGATATCCATTGCAATGGATATCATATTGAGACGACACAAGAAAATAATATCGAATATTTTTGTATAACTTTTTTATATCTGGTCAGAAGCAGATAAAAGAAAATTTTCATGCACTCCCATTTGGCATGTATTATACATTTATAAAAATGATTGAATCATATAACGTCACGACCCAAAAACTTTTATACTTTGGCATGATTGACTTGGATATCTACGAGCTATAATGATGCGTCGAATAATAAACAACTCACATGGACATCCTTTAAAGAATCAGAAAATTCTTTTACCTAATGATTATCTATGTGTAGTTTGCTCGCAAGACAAGTTAGTCATTAGACTTTCAACTACAAAGGTCAATATTAAATCTCCAACTTTCTTGGAAAGAATTCATGGAGATATATGTGGGCCAATACACCCACCATGTGGACTATTTCATTATTTTATGGTATTAATTGATTCTTTCACTAAATAGTCACATGTTTGCTTACTTTCCACTAGGAATGTAGCATTTGCTAGACTCTTTGCTCAAATTATAAAATTACGAACACAAATTCTCGATTACTCAATTAAAGCTATTAGCATTGACAATGCCGATAAATTTAGATCACAAGTATTCGATGATTATTGTATGTCAATTGGGATTGTAATTGAACATTCAGTTGTGCAAGTCCATACACAAAATGGTTTGGCAGAGTTGTTTATTAAGCGTTTACAACCTATTGTTAGACCATTACTTATGAAAACAAAACTCCAAACTTCTGTTTGGGGTCATGCCATACTACATGCTGCATCATTTGTTCGTATTAGACCAACTGCCTATTATCAATATTCACCTTTGCAACTGGCATTTGTTTATGAACCTGATATTTCTTACTTACGGGTCTTTGGTTGTGCTGTCCAAGTTCCTATTTTACCCCCCACAACATATTAAAATGGGTCCCCAACAAAGACTTGGAATTTATGTGGGTTTTGATTCACAATCAATTATTATGTATCTTGAACTTTTAACAGGTGATTTATTTACTGCACGTTTTGCAGATTGTCATTTTGAAAATGACTTTTCCAACTTTGGGAGGGGAAAAACTACATCTTGAAAAACAAGATAAAATTATTTGGAATGAAGTAACTCTATTTTACTTTAATCCCCGCAACAGTCAATGTGAGCAAGGGGTTGAAAAAATCATTCATTTGCAAAGAGTTGCAAATCAATTACCTGATATATTTGTTGACATAAGAAAAGTGACAAAGTCATATGTTCCAGCAAAAAATATTTCAACAAAAATTGATGTCCTTGTAGGACAATTTGCTGTAGCAACTGAATCTCAAATACGTCAGAAGCGTGGTCGACCAGTTGGTTCAAAAAACTCTGAACCTCGAAAAAGAAAAGTACATGAGAAAAACCAACCAAAACTTCGTAAGAAATCACATTAGAAAAGATTGATCAATCATATATTGAAAATACGGTTCCTGAAAAACCACAAGGGTCCGAAAATAATGAGATTTTAATAAATTATATGTTATCTCATAAATTATGAGAACGGATAATGTTGTTATAGACAATATTTTCGCATTTAATGTGACTCTTGATATTATGCAAAATAAGAATCCTGAACCATAGTCGATTAAAGAATGTCAAAATAGAAATGATTGGCTAGAATGGAAAGAAGTCATATAGGCGGAATTGATTTTTTTGGAGAAACGAAGAGTGTTTGGACCCGTAATTCGAGCACATGAAAATGTAATCCCTGTTGGATATAAATAGATTTTTGCACGAAAAAAGAATGAAAATAATGAAATTATAAGGTACAAAGCCCGACTAGTAGCTCAACGTTTCTCACAAAGACCAGTAATTGATTACGAGGAAACATATTCTCCCGTAATGGACACCATCACTTTAAGATTCTTAATTAGTTTGACTGTGTGACAAAAGTTTGATATGCGTCTTATGAATGTAGTAACTGCATATTTGTATGGTTCACTTGATAGTGACATATATATGAAAGTCCCTAAAGGACTTAAGGTGCCAGGAACAAACGATACATGCACGAGAACCATGTTCTCAATTAAATTGCGAAGATCATTATATGGATTAAAAAAATTCAGACGCACGTGATATAATCGCCTTAGCGAATATTTGTTGAATGAGGGTTATAAAAAATGACGATATCTGCCCATGTGTTTTCATAAAGAAAACAAATAGTGGATTTGCAATTGTGGCAATTTATGTTGATAATTTAAATATAATTGGAACTCTTGAAGAGCTCAACAAAACTGTTGATTATTTGAAAAAATGAATTTTAGATGAAGGATTTGGGAAAAAACCAAATTTTGTCTTGAATATTTCGCAAATGGATTATTTGTTCACCAATCTACGTATACAGAAAAAGTTTTAAAACTTTTTTACATGAATAATGCACATCCATTGACATCACCTATGGTTGTTCGATCACTTGACGTGAAAAAAGATCTATTTCATCCACTTGAAGATGGAGAAAAAAAGTTTTTGATCCCAAAGTACCATATCTTAGTGCAATTGGAGCATTAACTTATCTTACAAATTGCACTTGACCCAACATATCTTTTTCTATAAATCTTCTTGCAAGATATAGCTTTACACCAATTCAAAGACATTGAAATGGTGTTAAACATATTTTTCTTTACCTAAATGGTACTATTGATTTGAGATTATTTTATTCTCAAAAGTCGAGATCTGCTTTTGTGGGATTTGCAGATGCAGACTATCTATCTGACCCACATAAAACTAAATCACAAACATGTTATGTGTTTACACGTGGAGGAACGACTATATCATAGAAATCTGTGAAGTAATCCTTGACAGCTATATCTTCAAATCATTCTGAAATTATTACAATCTATGAACCAGGCCGAGAATGTGTATGGTTGAGAAATATGACACATCATATCCAAGTATCATACGAATTAATTTCAATAAAAGATAATCCAACAATTTTGTATGAAGACAATGCAGATTGTATTGCATAACTCAGTGGAGGCTATATCAAAGGTGATAAGACGAAGCATATTTTTCCAAAATTCTTTCATACACATGAGTTTCAAAAGAATGACGATATCGATATCCAACAAATTCGTTCAACTGACAATGTGACCAATTTATTTGCAAAAACACTACCAACATCTACATTCAAGATATTAGTTCATGGGATTGGAATGCGTCGACTCAAAGATTTTCAGTGATCAATATCAGGGGAGTAGCTGTACTCTTTTTTCTTAGCTTAGGTTTTGTCCCACTGGATTTTCCTAGCAAGGTTTTAATTAGGCAACATTTATTTTTAGTACTCCAAAATAACTGTACTCTTTTTCTTTCGTTTGATTTTTTTCCCATTGAGTTTTTATCAAACAAGATTTTAACGAGTCAGATATTTTGTAATATGTCATTCAAGGGGAGTGTTGTAAAATGAAAGTTTATTAGAGTTTAGAGGCGAATGACAATTACACCCCTGCAGCCCTAGAAATAATTATTATTGTATCCATAATTCTGCCCTATAAATACAGGGCTTCTTAATAAAACACACACAAGTCTATTTCTTTTCTTCACTTTTATAACAATTATTTAATTTTTAATATTGATTTATTTGTTTTAAGACCATTAAATAAATAAAATAACATATACCAAACAACTAAGTCATAAATATATATATCATTACTACGACAATTTCAAAGTTTCCAGAGGAATAATTTCTACTTAATAGAGCTGTGGTTAAATAGCTAATAATAAATAAATAAAAACATATAAAAAAATATTTGACAAAATTATGTTAATTTTCAAAATTAATTAAGCCTCAATTGGTTTGAGCTCCATTGTGTTGAAAAAATAAATTTTGTAGTAGCATTTTTTGGAGAATGTATGCTTAAAAAATTCATGTTTAAGTGTAGATTATTTTATAGGAAGAATGTATGGTTGAAAGTAAGTTTTTTACGAATAAATAAATAATTGAAATAATGGGGCTCAAATAATTGCAATTAATTTTTATGATATCCACTTCTAATATCAATAGAAAATGGGACATTAAAAAGTATTTGTAAATTAGTTGTATGAATTTAACATAATAAAAATTAAGCGCAACCAAGTTTAATGGAAGATTTTTGTCAATATATTTAATTAATTTTGAAAAATAACATATTTTTGTCAAATTGTATCTTCTATATTTTTTATTTTACTTATCATTAGCGGTTCGACCCTGATTCTATTAAATATACTGTTAAGAACTTTGAAATTGTCTAGTTTTTGAAAACTTGAAAATTGTCTAGTTGTAGAAATGATCTTATTTATAATTTTAGTTATTTGGTAGATATTATTTTATTTATTTAATGATATTAATAAAATTAAAATAATAGAAAATTTTTAAATGCTCTTTTAGAAACTTGAAATTAAAGTTTACCGGTTGGATTGTCCTAAATTAAAAATCCAGTGACTTGATTGCAAGAGAGGCTAAAGTTTAGCTATCCCTGTAAAATTTATTTTGCTGACTTGGCAGAACACATGGAGATTCCTATACTAGTGACAGCCGCATTACTAGCTCCATTAAGTGGTTGAACGATAGGCTAACAAACGAGCCAAATTGCTCGTAAACTAGAGTACAATAATGTTATTGCTCCTAATTAAATTTCAGCAGCCTAATTGCAAGTTCAGTGACTGCTAGTAAAATTTACCCATTAAAATTCACAATAAAATATTTACAAAACGTCCCCACGTCTCATTGAATGTCCAAAACTCCACAAGGGTCTATTTAACTTACCCTTCATTTGCCTTGGGATTTATCCTAAAGTTTTGCAAAATGGGCATTTATGAAATTTACATCGATACATTTGTAAACACGCAGCACGATTGACTCGATCATGATATCGAGGGAAGGGACGTAAGATACTCAGAGGAATGGTTCATTTTTAAAGAAATTAGTTCTGATTTTTCACTCAAAAAATCAATTTTTTTATTGTTACTTCCCTAACTCAGTCATCATTTTTTACTTTTTATCTTACAGGTGAGACCCATTTTTCTCTCTGACGATTAAAAAATCAATTTTTATAATCAATACCTAACAATTCCTATGTAGCTAAATGGGACCCACAAAAACCAAAAAAAGTTATTTTTTTTGCATTAATTACATCAAACATGCCCTTACGCATGAGGGTCTGACTCTAGTGGTTGAAAACGTCCTCCCCAAGTTTTTAATGTTTATTTTAGAATCTTCAAAGGTTTGAACCCTTGCTCCCCAAGAATATCTTCATTTTCTTTATTCCACCTGTAGGATTGTTATTTTGGCCCCCGTTTGGTGCACATTATTTGGGAAAATAATATATTTTTTTTCATCAAATCACCCTACAATATTTGACTTCAACACTCTAAGGTTGGACCCATGATATGATGTTTAAAATGCATTTTTATTGGAAAAATGTGGAACAAACGGATCCTTGATGTTTAATTAGAGAATAAATTGTAGCATTTTTTTATAACTTTATACAAAGTCAATGTAGTTTAGGACCCCCACCCTATATGGAAGAGTACTGCAGAAGTCTCTACACATTTATATATAGTCCATTTTTTGAAATGATCTATACAAATATATGTGTGCAGAAGCCAGAAGTGATATAGGGGATATGGAGTTGAAGTCACAAGAAGATTCTAAGAAGTTAAAGAGCCTTTCTTGGTATTATGCCCTAATAGGGTTGCTTCTGAGTCTCAATGTTGCCGTATATCTAAATGGATATTCAAGAAATGTGAAGAAATTTATCGAAAAGGAAACTGGTACGTATAGGACTCAAGACTAGTTGTGCTTTGTCTTGATATCGCTAAATCTTTAAAAGTTTACACAATTTTTGCCAAAACTAACATTTTCCAATCTAATGTTCAGATCAAATGGTACCAGATATTTTGATCAGCAAAACCCTTGAAGGAATCATCACAATGGCAATCAAATTTCTCAATTTCTTCATTGCCAAATTGTTCCAATTTAGATATCATGTGCCACTGCAATCTGCATCTTCTTTCATGCCACTGCTATTTTGGGTGGTGTTGACTCACTCAGTCTCATCTTTGTATTCTTAATTATTGGATATTGAGTCCTAAGTTTAACAATGTGAATATTGATGTTGTGCATGCATTTCGTAAGTTAAATTAGACAGGATTTAACAAAATCGATGAGTGATTGTAATCGTAATTATGTCTTATCGTGTCTTTTGACATGTTATTGTGACGTTAACATGTATGAGGTGGCTTTTTTTTTTTAAGTGTATTTTAAAACATCTGTAATTATAAGGGTGTTTGACACCCATTTTTATGAAAAATGAATGTTAAAATAGTAGATTGATGGAGAATGTGTAGAAGAAAAGTTTTTTATTTACATGTAATATTATTTTAATAGAGAATGTGTAATTGAAAAGAAGAGAGAGCAAAATGCATTTTCGGAAAAATGAGAATCAAACGGGGCCTATGTATTTTTCAAGTGATATTTGCCCAAAAAATAAGGGGAACTTACAAAAATACCCTTAAAATTATGGGTGTTTTGAAAAATCATTTGAAAAAATTTTTAGAAGTAAAAAATACTGTGTAAAACTAAAAATTGACATTGCGTCACTTTTTTATAAAAATTGTCACTTTTATTAACACAATTCAAAAAACAGATACAAAATAAAAAAAAGTGACAAAATTCAAATAACAGAAACACTCCAAAAATGACAAAAAAAGAAAAAAGAAAAGAAAATATGACATAAACTCAAAAAAAGTGACAAACATCAAAATAACATAATTCATTTGTGCAACACCAGTAACCATGTTCTTAACATAATCAGCATGTATAGGACAATCCACATGCTAATTATGTTAGGAAAATATCACATATTATGTCACATTTTTAAGAAGATAAGAAAGTGACAAATATTAAAAAAAGTGACAAAAACATAAAAGAAGACAAACTCAAAAAATTGACAATAAAACAAAAGTATTTTGGAAGTAAAAAATACTGTGTAAATTTAAAAGTGACATAATGTCACCTTTTTTTTTTTTTTTTTTTATAAAAATTGTCAATTTTTTTTAACACAATTCAAAAAAAGTGACACAAATTCAAAAAAGTGACAAAATTTAAAAAAAGTTACAAACTCAAAAAAAGTGACAAAATTTAAAAAAAGTTACAAACTCAAAAAAAGTGACAAACACCAAAATAACACCATCCATTTTGTTCGCCTGCCCTTTCATATAATTTTCCACCGATCACCATCTCCCATTACAATATTTTCACTAAAAAATAGTAACAAATTTAACAAAAAAAAATTGACAAAAATTTAAAAAAGTGACATAAGTTTTGAAAAAGTGACGAACTCAAAAAAGATACAAATTAAAAAAGTTACAAAGATTAAAAAAAAAGTGACAAACACTCAAAAAGTGGGGAAATTTAAAAAAAAAAAAAAAGTGACAAACACTCAAAAAGTGGGGAAAATTAAAAAAAAAGTGACAAACACTCAAAAAGTGGGGAAATTTAAAAAAAAAAAAAAGTGACATTCAAAAAAGTGATTGAAAATTAAAGGGGACAAAAAAGCTTTTTATCTTAATACAAAGAAGAAATCAATCAAATAACCAGGGACAAAAAGACCTACAAAACCATGAACCCCAATTTCGATCTCTTATCAATAAATCATTCCCAATTATCACCCTAAACTTGATAAAGCTTTTTATCTAATTCCATATCAAAATATGGATCAAGTGAAGCTTCAACAAGCGTTTCTTGCCAATTACAAAGAAGAGACGATGACAATGACTCTCTAACTCTCTTCGCGACAAAATGTCCCCACGGACCGTGTCTATCAAATATCCCACAGAATATCATCTCTTCTTGGCATCCAAATTCCTACAACAGTAAATTACACAACCTATTTATCACCAAGAAACCTCAAAGAAAGCCACATTTTCATAGATAAATATACCTCCCAAACAGAAGCAAAATTCTTTGACCCATTGACATTGATAATGCCTGATGATCTTCGTATCAAGTCATTCTTTTTTGCATTTTTTTTATCATAGATTTCTCTAGCATCAGAATTCCCACAATCATTCTTCAAACTCTTCATTTTCTTGGTCCAAAGGGTCCTTGCTAATCCATTGAACATTGAAGATAAATGCCCCATTGGCACAATTCTCTATCTGCACAAATTCAAATCATACTCAAATCACATAGGTAGGCATATAATCTATATATAGACATGATCACATCAATCCATGAGAAATTTAACTTCATTAAGTTGCTTGTAAAACCAACATGTATAAAGTGAAATTTAACTTCATTAAGTTGCTAGAGCTTAGCTTAGATTAAGTACAGTAAAATATCATTCAAGATTGCTTAAAGAGAGTAAAACACACAAGTTTGAGTTAAACTTTTTTCTTTAGATTATAGAGCGTGCAAGAAACTGGAAGAGGAAATGGAGAGAGATTGTAAATGCCTGGAAAAAGAAGAAGAAATCAATCAAATAACCAGGGACAAAAAGACCCACCAAACCATGAACACCAATTTCGATCTCTCATTAACAAATCATTCCCAATTATCCCCCTAAACTCCATTATTTCGTCTTTCTTTCCATACTTTATTGCATTAACAATATAATACCACAGAATAAAATGATCTAATCTCGACATTGTAGCGAACATTGTAGAATTAGAATGAGAAAAACATCATTTGAAGAAATTGAACAAATCAATCAACGTTTCAGCCTCAAAATTGGGGATGTAAACAGAGAAATCAAATCTAAAATCATATTGACTTCAAATCACTTGCCAATGTCAGTTCTCAGCTCTTTTCCAAAAGATTGGAGAGTTTCTGCAAATTCTCTAAATGCCAGGAATTCTCGTTACCTTCTAGGAATCGGAGCCTCAGCAGGGAGATTCTTCGAAATTCGGAGCCGGAGTGCGGCGATAAATAGGCATCAGTTTTGGAATTGGATTCAGGTTCATTATATTAAATATGTCTATCTTAACCAATGGTGCCGGAGCCTACGTCGACGTAGGATGTTCTGGTTGTTCTCCTTCCTCATCGTAGTCAGAAGCAGTTGAGTAAGCTTGGAAGGATAATAATTAATATGTTCTGATGAAAGAGATATATTGGTGGGATGGGGGTTTTGCGGTTTAATAACGTAATTGATACGTTCTTAAAATATTTAATTATTTATTAGGGTATTAATCAAATTAGTTAATTTTTAAGGGTATTGGACCTAATTTTCCCAAAAAATAATGAACAAAGGCCCGTCAATAGAAAGCCCATGGGGCATGATTTGAGCCCAAATATTTCCCCCAAAGGCGCAAATTGATACCTGTGTCAGATGGCGGGAAAACACAAACCTAAATTCTGACCAAGTCCATCGAGCACGTCAGAGAGAGATGGCGGAGGCGGAGAAAGAGACTGTGGTGACTGAAAAGGTGGTGGCGGAAGCAGAAGAGCTGCCGAAGGCTATCGTGCGCCGGCTGGTAAAGGATAAGCTATCCCAGCTCTCATCCGATTCCGAAATCTCAGTTTTCCGCGAGGCACTCGAAGCCTTCTCTGACAGCGCTCGTATCTTCATCCACTATCTCTCCGCCACGTAAGAAGATAACCAAAAGTGCCCCTAATTATCACCTACACATTTTATATTGTTTAAGTGTGCCGATTTTATTTTCCAAGAATTTTCTTTCTTTTTTTGTTTTTTTCACACTCTGTCTCCCTTTTTTGTTTAATTTTGAGTTCATAGTTTGGCATAAGAAAATGGGTTTCTTTTGTTCAATTCCGGGGTTTATTTCTATTTCTTCCGTACTTGGTTTTCACGATGTATTTGTTAAAGGTTACATTAAAAAGCTCATTATTAGTTTTTCTGAAATTACATTCTTCCTTTTGAATTTTTTTCAGTAATAAAAGGAGAGTAGTCTAATGTGAAATGCTGTCATTATCCTGTATTTTTTGCGTGTTTATTAATAATTCCAGAATTTTGGGTCAAATTAGCTTTTTATGTGACGATAATTCTGGAGTAGTTTTAACAATTAGTTCATTCATTTCTGGAATTAAGTTGAAAGTTTTTAGGATTAAATGGTTATTGTTAGCAATACTATTTTGTGAATATTTGTGAATATTTGCAGTGCGAATGACATTTGTAAGGAGTCAAAGAGACAAACAATCAACGCGGAAGATGTATTTAAGGCGCTGGAAGAGATAGAATTTTCAGAGTACGTTGGGCCCCTAAGAGCTTCTCTTGAAGGTCATATATACTATACTAAACATTTGCAGAAGCTTTCCGTTTACCTCAGTTGATCTTCCTGTGGACATAGTACTTATGACTGCGTGTTGTAAAAAGTTACTCTATCAGGGGTATTTGATCAGATTTCAACTTCCCAAAATTTATCAAACGTGGATTTGAGGGGGAGAGTCAAACCTGTCCTTAGGGTCTTATTGCCTTATTACTAGTCGAAGTTTAGGCTATCTAGTTAAGGAAAAACTAGAACTTGTGCATAATAAGACTACTCCATTTAAAATAAGCCTCAGCCAATTTTCTTTTCCAACTTGAGATTTCTTTTTTCATTTTCTCTAATATAGGTGAGTGGAAAGCTGGTAGTTATTTGTTCAAATAGGTACGTAACAGGTTGCTATTCTAACAATCTGGTCTTTGAGAAGCCGAGTTCAGCTTTCTCCATTCTTATAGTGTGTCAATGATTTAGCTTCTCAAAATGAAGGAGGAGAATCAGCTTTAACTGCAATATCTTGTGTAGCCTTTGAAGAATATTATTTGTCATGGATTTCAAAAATTCAGTATTTCCAAGATGTGATTTTGATTTTGAGCCTCTTCCCCCTTTGAAACGTTACAACTTTCTCAGTTCTTACAAACCTTCTTCATCTTAAGTACTATTCTTGGACTAATATAAAAATCGGAGACAGGGACAACACCGCAACCGGTGATTTCTAACACAAATCTACTGGTCTTGATATGAATTCAAATTAAGTTATTAGGACTATGCTATCCGAAGAATTTTTTGAACCATCTTATTTAAAAACTTGATCAAATGTGAAGATTTCGATTATCGCAGCCTTCTTTCTCTAAAAATTGTTCACTTGTCTAGGTTTGACCTAAAAAATTAATTTGGCCTGCCATGAGGAACATGTTGAAGACTAAAGATAAACCTTTGTTTGAAAGTAATTATCTGAAAATCATTTTTCCCTCACACACTCATTTTCAACTACACATTCTTAAAAAAAATAAATTTTCAAATATTCACATAACATTTCCCTACTTTTTTTACCGCCCTTTCACAAAAAATATAAATCACTTTTAAAAAATCAATTTGACACAAGCAATAAATAAATAAATGTGTCATCTCTAATTACTAAAGCTTATAGGCAGGGCGGCTCAACAAGAACAACTCCAGTTTTTTGGATATTGTTGTGTGCATTTAGCTTTGCAGGTTCTTAAATTCTTGTTGCAGAAAGAGATGATGGCCTTAGGCTATTATCTCTGTTGCATATGGATATTTCTAACAAAAATGTTCTTTTTACATATGCTTGGTCTCTTTTTCTCTCTCTATCTCTCCCTCCCTCTCATCCACACACACACATTTATGCATATTTATGTATATATTCGTTTTGAGAGCGATCCAACTTAATTTTTCTGTAAAAATTATTGACACCTGAATTCTTGTTTTCTTTATCTTAAATATCACTATTTTACCAGATTTTAGGAAAAAGAATGGTGGAAAGAGATCTCTATCCTCAAAGACGAAGGAGACCAATAAAAAAGCTAAAAAGAAAGATCTACCTTCAGGAAGTGAGACTCAAAATAAAGATGATGAAAATGAAAGTAATAAAGAGGACAATGCGGACTGAACAGAATATTCCTATCACTATCACTGGATTAGGAGCATCATACTTAGCATTGATTTTTCTGTTCTGTTCTAGTCTAAAGAGTACATTGCATTTGAATTTTGTAAAAGAAATTTTCAGATTTGGTCAGGAGAATGTTCGTAGTATATTTTAATGAGCCTGCATGCACGTTGTTCTTCAGTATCTCAATGGTAGAGTGATCAGCTGAAAATTTAGTATTTGTTTCCACCATAATTATCTTCAACTTGTAACATTCCATCTTTATTCTTTGATTTGAAATGCTTCTGCTAGTTTGCATTATTTCGTATCATCCACTGTATTTATTCTATCATTAGACGGTGTCCTGTTATGTCTCCTGTCTATTGTGCTGAGGTTATTATTTCTTGCATTGACTCTGGAAGTTTGATTGTCTCCAATTACTGATTTTAGGTCACTGCTTTTGTCAGGGTAGGCGAAAAATGTAGTTTTAAGCAGAAACAAACTGATCTGGAATGAAATATATGGTTAATGTTTAGTGTAAAAGGGCAAAGTAGACACTGTACAAATATATTGCCCACGTGCTGTTCTAGAGGCAAATTTTTATGTTACCTTATTTATCACCAAAATTCTGTCGTTAAGCTTGGTATGAGTGATGTATCATAGGCCCGCAGATCCTTTGGGAATTTGCCACAGGCATCAGATAATTGAACAAGGCAGAGCTTAAGCCGTGAGAATGTCAAAAAACAGCCAACCGTTGAACAACGCACCCCAACTTTTCACATGTTATGCGGTTTCAACAATTAATCCAAACCAAATCTCTTCACTCATAGCTAAGGCACACAAAGGCACTGGTTATCCCATTTCTCACCATGTCTCTTATTTAAACTTGTCACAATGTCACCTAACCGTAAGAGTCTTGTTGCTGACATTTCTAAAATTCTGTACATAATTCAAATTGGAAAGCAGCCATGGATACTGAAATTTGAGCCTTAGAAGAAAATGGAACTTGGTCCTTCTTAACCTTGCCTGAAGGGAGGAAGCCAATTGGAGGTTGTTGGGTGTGTAAACTTACACACAAGACAGATGGTAGCATCGAAAAATACAAAGCTTGCTTAGTTTCCAAATGATACAACCAAATAGAAAATATGTACTACAGTGTCAAGATTTTTAGCAGAAGCTGAATACAGGGTAATGTAACACGTGTACTTATGTGGCTAAGGTATTTGTTCAAAGATTTAGAGGTTAATCTTACAGAGGGATGACATTCTTTTGTGATAATTAGGCAGCACTACATGTAACTGCAAATCCAGTATTTCTCAAAAGAGCAAAATGTATCGAACCGGATTGTCATGTGGTTAGAGAGAAGATTAAATGGGTTTGCTGGTCATGTGGTTTGTCAATTCATCAAGAAAAATAGTAGATATGTTTACCAAAGCTTTTGGAAAGTCATTTCTCAAGAGTCATATGGACAAGTTGGGAATTTTATACATTTATGCTCCAACTTGAAGGATAGTGTTAAAATTTGACTTTCAAAATAGGAAGAATCGTTAATATGCATAATTTGTCATGACAAGCTGTACTGCAATTATATTGCTCCTTAGTAGCCCCAAATTTGACCGTGAATGTGCATCTAAAGAGGCTTAATAAAAGTGAAGAAGGTAGGATTTTCAGTTTTCATGGTAGATAATAAGCAATGCACAGTTTTGAGTTTATAACTGGTGTGAAACCCTTGTAATTATAATCAAGTGTTCTTGCTAATCGTACCCCAATAGGATTCGTAAGATTCAATACTTTTATTTGGTTTGTACTTGACCTTATAGATTCATTTGCAACTGGTCATAATTTTATGGACCAAGCTATCTTGACAGGGAGCCCTCACTCTCAATGAGGAGAGGGAAGGTGCACTTTTTTGGCATTTTTTATTCAAGCGGATCCCATCACATGTTAGTGAATGTCAAACAAGATATCAAATATTTTTTTGGCAAATAAGATTTATTGTAATTTTATTCATGGGTGACGATGTCCACCACCATCATGATTACATGTCAGATTGTTGTCTTTCTTGCTAGATGTTCTTATTAGAAGAACCTAAATTTTTTTTAACTAAGTGGCTTACCTCTTGTTTGGTTTAGATAAAGATCAAAATTTTAAATTTTGATAAAAGTTGATCAAATACGTGATTGAAAAGTAGTGAAGTTGATGAAATGTGTTAATAAAATTAAATATTGACATTGACTTAAATTTTAATCAATTGCATCTATCTATTGTTATTTTCTTTTGAATAAAGTTGATGATAGCATACAATGAATAAAAAGCGAAAATAACAGAATTGAAATATTCAATGAATTTATTATTTATAATATAAAAAGACTTTTTCGTTGAAACAAATCTAAACCAAACATACATATTTTGCTTATTATAAGTACCAAAGCTATTCGAAATTGAAATAAGCAAATTTAGCGATGATTTTATTACTTGTTTCCACCATAGCGTCTCTCTCTTTTCTGAAACGAACTCAAGGCCTCTATGAAATCTTCTTCGTTAAAGTCAGGAAATTTTTTCTTCGAAAAGAAGATCTCTGTATAAGCCAACTGCCACAAGTAGAAATTGCTGATTCTTTGCTCACCACTTGTTCGTATAAGCAAATCCGGGTTAGGAAATTTAGCACAGCCTGTTTTCAATTCCTTCTCAAATAGGATTTCGTTTATATCTTCAACTTGGAAAATGCCATCTTTAACTTTGCCCGCTATGCTTTTAGTGGCTTGCATTATGTCGTAGCGTCCACTGTAGTTTAAAGCTACCAGAAGATGGAGTCCAGTGTTGCCTCTTGTTGTCTCCTCTGCTGTGGCTACCAGTTCCTGTAATGGCTCTGGAAGTTTTGATTTGTCTCCAATTGCTGATATCTTCACATTGTATCTGCCAAAGTAAAAAAGATTGGATTACAATTTGCTAACGAAAATAATAGATATGTACATTTTTGTGATTCTTCTAACAAAATTTACATTTCAGTAGTAGAATAGTGTAAACATTTAAAGAGTACCTCGTAACTTCGTCCATATAAGTTTGTCCCACCTCTTCAAATAGGCCCATGAGAAAGTCAACCTCCTCCTACACCATAGTAATTAGTAATGTGGAGCACATTAATTTGAATACTTGAGAAACTGCAGAAAAGAGAATATGTTCTTTTTCATGCATGCAAATTATATTGGTTACACTAAAGTGCTCATGAGTATTAACAGCTTGTTTGGTTTAGATTTTAAGCTAATTAAACTCAATTTTTTGATTGCTATTCCACTATTTCAGCTATTATTTTTGAATTTTTTTCTCACAAATAGAATCACTTTATCTCTAACGATCAAAAAATTAATTATCAAAATTCCTACCAAACAAGCACTAATTAGTCGGGTCGAGTCCAATTACCTTGGGTCGAGTCCAATTTTCCGTTGAAAATGCAAATATAGAAAGAACTTTGACTCCCCATTTATTGCAGAGAAATGCGATATTCTTTATTACACGTCCACCGGACAGATGGCCAAGTTCCATTGATAAGCCTTTCTCCTTGGCCCATCTCCGGTTACCGTCCAAAATAATAGCAACGTGTTTAGGCATAAGCTCTGGTTTGAGACCTTCAGGTAATGCCTCATGGTCTTGCATTGACTTTATGGGTGAAAGAGTCTTTCTCCTTCCCTGTCGGGTCGTACCCCCGTGCTGACACAGAGGAGGAAATCTTAATGCATCTTGCTTAGAGGGCATATTCTTGATGGAGACTGTAGTGGGGGTTCGGTAAGGAAAGTTACTGCGCCTAGAGACGGAGTCGGACCGGCTATGCAAGGGACTAATTCCCGAGAAGGCAAATGCAGATGAGTTGACTAAACATGCCATGATTGGGAACTCAAAATTTGGGAAAGACAACGAGAACTAAGCCCTTCCTACTTTTTTCTCTTGATTTGCCTTTGCCAGCCCTCTCAATTATATAAGAGCAAGTTCAATCACGCTACAAGTACAGAAAATTTAACAAAATTTTTGACAAACAACACACAACGTGGAATTATCGGAAGATTAAAAAAAACATAAAAAAGCAAGTGAATCAAGTTTCGCCTCGTCAACATCTATATGAATCCGATAAGAAATTTCCTGTAAGACTTTTTCAAAGCAAGTTTTGACAGGTTTGCCTAATTAACTTATATCATTTTCAGGAGGAAGAGGTACTTCAAACAAAATGTATTCTCTAAAAAGTAAAAAGTCAATACTTAAAATTATACACTCTAAAAGATTCTTTATATTAACATTTTAAAATAGAATGTATGTTTTACTACGAATTAAATGAGTTCAAAGTATTTTAATTTTCAATGGAGTAAAATAGTATAATAATTTGGATGGAAGTTAATGAAAATAAAAGATCGGAAAAACAACAAATGTTTTCGGGAGAAGCAAAATTAAACCCTTGTTTAGTATTGATTCAAATCAAATTTAATCTAAGTTAAAGTCAAACCATTAATAATAATCACATATTTTATGGATTCCACATCATTTCAACCACACATTTAAATTTTTATTATTTATTTATTTATTTTTTACATCAAAATATGCTAAAAATCTAATTTTAATCCATACTAAACAAGGGAAGTATTAAATAAAAAGTGTAAAATGTAAAGACCATCTTGGAGTACTTAAAAATTTCTAGTATCTAAATTGCAAATTATGCTCTTTAAAAATAAAGAGATTTTCTATTTATAAAAAATATTTTATATATAATAGAGAACATTTGTAAACTCAGAGAGTAAGCGTACGTTTGATTTTCAATTTTTTGTTTAAAATTAGTTGTGTAATTGTGAATTTTTAAAGAATATTTGGTTAAAAAGTAAGAAAAGTTTTGAGTTTAATAAGTGTAAAATATTTTATTTTGAGAATGTGTAGCTAAAAATGAATTTGAAAAAAAATAAATTAGATAATGGGGTGTGTTTTGACTCTTTATTTTATTTTTTTTAATGAACATTTATTGATTCACATCATTTCCTATTTAACATAATTTAAAGAATAGTACTATTTGTAGTCGTTCACTACTGCGGTCATTTTACGTGACATATATGTGACGTTTAGTGAATTATTTCATAAGATAATAAAAAAGTACCACATTAATATATCAGATCACTAATTGCTACATTTATGCTATATAAGGCGACTACGGCATTGAAAAACTGCAAATAATATTACTCTAATTTTTATATTTTAATGGCGAATAAATTCATTTGTAATTTGAATAATTTAAATTTATTGGAATTTGTAACTTATGATTATGAAATGCAATTATTGTTATGGAGAGTCATTTTAGAAAAATAAAATAGAGATTCTTTTGAAACTTATTTTTAATCATTGACTATTTAAAATATATAATATTTTGTGTTGAGAGAGTTTCTTAAAAAGAACATATTAAGAGGAGTAATGCTATTTGGTTCCACTGAGATTACAATCTCAATCTAGATGACGTTAATGTGAGATTATTTGATAGGTGAAATTAAATAAACTTCTTTCATTTAATCTATCATCTAGTGTCACCTGGACTGATGTTGTAACCCCATTGAGGCTACATAGCATTCCTCAAGAGCAATTTCCCAATAAACATTTATTGATTTTCCATCATTTTTATTCATATTTTCTTAGATGTCAATTCTCAATCAATTCAAATATAATCTAATTAACTTAAAAAGTAAATCGTTGAAATTCGTAATATATTAAATACAATCATTATAAAATAGGGGTATCTTGAGATTTATTTTTAAGCATTGACTTTTTGAAAAATTTTTTTTTTAAAAAATTCTTTTATTTAAAGAGTCCTTTGAATTAAACTTACATCAATGATCGGTTAAAAAAAAAAAATAATAAAATTGTAACATGGGCAAAATACACGATATTTATAAAGTTCTTTCGTAATCTATCAAGCTTATGTGGCAAATAAAAATTTGTCAAGAGCTCGATCTAACTTTAAATTTATGTTTGATTGATAGAGTGAGTCCACAATATTTACAATACCTATGCATCATTACATGCAGTTCTTTTTCTCTTTTATTTTTATTTTTATTTTAAGAAATAAAAGATATCTAAACAGAAGTATTTGATTGTAGATACAACATATTAGAGACCAATTTTGAATTTAACTGTATGTTCATTAAACATGTGATGTAGACAACAAGACTTTGAACTTACATCTTAACTAGAAAACAATTCATAAATGCATTGAAGATGCTCTCAAATAAATCTTAACATGCTTGAAGCTTGATTTGCACTTAATAGTATATAGTTTAATTATTTAAGTCCGTCGTCAACAATCAAGTTGTTGACTTTTAATCCTTTAAAATTATGATCATAACTCTTCCTTAATGACCGTTAATTATGCTCGAAGAATTAGATCAAGTGTCAATTACAAGTTTTACTTAAGAATCAAGTAATTAAGCACGTTCAAGTCGTAAAAAAAATAACTCACTCGCGTTTGCGTAAATATAATCGTAATCTTATATAATTGTTAGGGATTTGATTTTCAAACTATTAAACTATGTACCAACATGTTGCCAGATTGTACAAGTGTGATAATGTAACTTTGATAATTATCTATTAATCTAGAACTCGGATCTCACATGCTCGAGTATTTATGATAGAACTTGTATTGCAAGGATCATCATGAAAATCGTCGTGTCACATATGTCCAAACGAATTCCATCTCTCCTTCATCTATTCGAAAACGGAGAGATAATATGAAACTAGTGGGTGTGTTGTCTATTATGTTCAAAAGAAGTCCATTCTTGTCTTGATCGATTCCGAATATACACAGCTTCCATGATATTTCCAAGAAACGCTAATGATTGATAAATGATCAAAACACCAGTTTGACGGATCCAGTTATGCCCATCTAATCACTAATCAATATTCATTATTTAATGATAAAATAATGTTGAATTATGATTTGAGTTGGAGCCACAGTAGTTAACTGAGAGCAACATGCATGTTTTTTAGTGGTCTATGCATTTTTTCCTTTTCCTTTTATTTATATATGATACAGTTATAATGCTTTAAAAAAATAATAAAAATGGTTCTTAGAATCCTTACATTTACAAGAACAATGAGCTCTACAATCAAGAGAAACCATGAACGTACAAGTTTAAGATTACATGAATCGCGTAGATGCAATTCACTTTGTTTCAATCATCTAAATTTAATTGCTGGATTATTCCATATATCCTTCAAAGATAGCTACACGAGGATAAACTAGATCAAATTTTTTGACTAGATCACAACACACTTAAAAATTTAGCTGTGTCTTCACCACTCCCATACAAAAAAATTGTGGCTTTAGGAATGGTATTTTCGTTGTCGAAACCACGACATTCATCGTTAACGATCGACACCAAATGAATATTTCTAACCCACATTTTTCGCTGTTTTAAGAGTGCCTGAAAGGAAAATTATTGGTAATTTTATTAGGTAAAGCGTGGGTCATTTACCTAGCAAATTCGGTGGATAAATTCATTTATAATTACCAAAGTTACATACTATTCACCTATAATGATTAGTAGGTGAAGCTTAATTTGTTTTATTTTTAATAAAAAATTCGTTGAAAATTCATCAAAATGATAACAAATAATCAAACATGCCAAAAGGAAAATAATGTAAATACACTAAAACTTTGATAAATTAAATTGTTAAAATGAAATCACTAAAATAATTGGTCCTGCTGCCAAATACCAAAATATCGAAAGGATAACAATGTCAAAACACACTAAAACTTTCACTGATTAATTAAGTTTTTACATCGAAATTCCAAAATAACAAATACCAAAGGTCCTACATATCATCACTTTGTGACCGAAACTAGAAAGAATATGATAGTTTAGAAGCATACTTTGCCATACTAGAAAGAAACTGATTAATTAAGTTTTTTGGCTCTTTATTTTTTTTCTGATTTTTTTGGTTTTTTTATAATATAGGCTTGACTAAGTTACTATTTTGCCCTTACCAAATTTGCTCAAAATCAATTTATTTGGTGAACTAAGTCTAACGGTCATTTCTATCTATTTGGACTCCAACTACATATTTATGCAAGGTTTGGGACCTTCATTGACACAAATTGAAAGTTAGGATAAAATCTGCAAAAATTGAAAAGATGAGAACCGTTGCTGCAATTTTTCCTAATTTTTATTCAAAGGAATTATTGAAGCATTTTTCCGTTGCAGGCATATTTACTTTTTATGTTTTAATTGTTAGAATATTGTTGCATTTTTTTTTTGATAGTTGATGCTTTGCTGGCATATTTCTAAATTGAAATATTATTGTTGTCTTGTCAGCTTATTATTGAATAACTTGAATTGTTGTTGCCTTGTCGACTTAATGTTAAATTTGTGGTTGTCTTATCTTTCTATTATTAGTTCTTTGTTGGTTTATCTTTTTTTGCCCCCCTTTTTCATTCGTGGTTTTAGAATTTACGAATAGAATGTCTACCATATGCTACAAGAGGAAATACACTGTTTTCATTCTTTAAGAAAACAAATCAATATAAGAAAGAATACTTCATGATGGATTGACCAAAAATCAACATGTAATTCCTATTGTGCAACGCTTCATGAATGAAAACTTGCTATGAATATCATGTATAAAATTCTCAACAAGAACGATACAAATAAACGTCCTTTAATGACTTTTTTGTTACATATAAATTTTATTCCATTAACTTTCTTAAATTTCAGTCCCTTAACAAAAATTCTAGATCTGACCCCGTAAAGCTATTTGTTTTCTGGTAAGTGAAATAAGTTTAGTTAGTGAGGATTTTAGTATTTGTTTCCACCATATTTGCACATTGTATCTGTAAAAGTAAAGAATAATGCAAGTTTTTAATTATAAGCACAATCCCTCTTCTAATTAACTTTAAAGGCAAGTAGAGTCAGGATATGAAGAAAGTAGAAAGTATTTATTCTTTGTTATTGTTCCCTATTGTGTAATTCATCTATTATATGCACCACTTATGTTTATTGTTGATTTTATCAGGATGTAAAAATGCACTAAAAATATATTAACGTCATCTTTCTTAAAATATAATTTGCTTCCACGGTTTGGCCAATTTTCTATTTTCGACAAAGGGTTGCAAAAATTGATTCTTAAGATACAATAAATCTCTCAAAGATTTTTGATAACTTAGTTGTTCTTAGGACCATTAATAATGCACACTTACATGCAGGCACATAGATACTATGTGGCCCTTCTAACAAAATTTACGTTTTAAGTCAGAAAATAGACTTAGAGATTACCCCATAAATTCCTCCTGATCGTTTTGCATTACCTCTTCAAACAGGCTCATCAAAGCATCAACCTGCTTCTACTCCATACCAACGTGAATCATAATTAAATACTGAAGAAACAATCCAGAAATTATAGATTATATATCTTGCATGCAAATATTGCACTGGGTAGAACATCTTGAACAGTTTCATTTCAAGTGATGACTGTTAATTGTGATTGAGTGCATTTACTTTGGGTCGAACCCAGTTCTCAGTCGAAAATGCAAAGATGGAAACAACTTTGATTCTCCACTTGCAGCAGAGAAACACTCTCTCCTTTATTACACGGCCACCATTCCCGTAACCAAGCTGAACTTTGAAACCTTTCTCATTTGCCCATCTGCGGTTACCATCCAAAATAATAGCAATGTGATTAGGCAGAAGCTCTGGCTTGAGACCCTTCGGCAATGCCTCCTGGATTTTAACTACCTTTACGAGAGAAAGCTCGTTGGACAAAAAAGTCTTTCTCCTCCCTTCTCGGGCCCTACTCTCACTACAGCATATTGTCAAAGGGCAAGGGAAAGGAAATCGCAAGGCATCTTGCTTGGCCTGGAGTGAGAGTGTAGTGGGATTGACTTAAAATGCCATTATTGAACTCCAAAACTAAGAGAGAAAAAAGCAAATACTAAACCTTCCTATTCTTCTAGTCACCTCTTTAATTTGATTTCCCTGTGCCAGCCGTCTCAGTTATATAACCAATTTTTGACAGATTTGACTAACCTCCACAAGAGGAATTTTGAGTAGGGCATATTTTAATAACTCACGTTTGTTAAGAAGCCGTAATACTTACGTATATTAAATTAAGAATTATAAAATGTCCTATAAAAGTGTCGTCCAGAGAAACTGATGGGGCCTCATTGTGTCCTATAAAATTTTGGAGCCTCATTGTGTGCCACCTCCTTAATTTTGGAGCTCATTGTATATATGTATTTTATCTCCATCTGAAATTTGATAATTAGGTACAACTCGCTGACTTAAGTCACATTTACTTCGACAATCTTGTTAACTAATTACAGTTGTTGAGGATTAAACATCACTAAACAATGATATCATATTTATAAACATTCAACATATATCACTTAAGTAGTCACTTGATCCTCTTTTCAAGACGACGATTTCAATAAGAATTTGTGTTCTCTACTTCGCTTATTCTCATGATCCAAATTGATCAAGATATTTGGTCAGTCAAATTAATCTCACACATTGATAAATCAAATAATTATTAAACTTAAAAAAGATGCACACAATCATGTCTAAGGATTTATATGAAAATCAAGTAAAATTTAATTCTCCTTACGATTGTGCTATAGAACTAGACTCAATACATGATGTGTACAACGAACGCGAAGTGCACTAGTGTCGCCTATTAATTAAACTATTTCCACGACAAGAACAAATTATAAACCCGAATAATGAATTAGTTAACACTACAACTTTTCATTACCAGGTGTTAACCCTATATATTAATTATGAACAATTTTTCTAAGATCAAAATATAAGTTGTGTCACTTAATACTTCTCCAAGCGGACACCCAACTTGTTTCATCACAAATAATCATAACTATTTTTATTCATATGCTCGATTTAAATAAATTCAATAACACAAAATAACAAAGAATCATAATTTATTTATTATGAAATTATTATTTTATATAACAAAACTATACTGTATGGACATATAATTCAATAAATCTCTCATTTACTCTGGAGTATATGTGTTATGTCTTGTAAATGCCTGTCGAAAATATTAGACAAACTTTTTGTAATTGTTCGCAACGTTATCCCCAGTAATAATTTTATTAACAACCACATCACATTTACCAAAAATCTCTACCAAAAAGATTTTTGATTAATATATCCATTGTTTAAGGTACATATACTCATCATTTTAGAAGGAAAAAAAATCAACTATTTTATTTAGGAGAAATCAATTTTCATAATCTAGAAATCAACACAGACCATTAGTTTATTTTCCCACAAAGTATTTGAAAATTAAAAAATAAAGTTCGAAATGTACCTTGCGAACTCTCCCCGCCCCGACCCCGACCCCCATGGACATTTCATCACTTGAATATCAAATGAGAATTCGACACTTTAAACTTTTCAGTTTGGACGCGTAAGAGCTCAATATTTTATTTTTATTATTATTATTATTATTATTATTTTATGCAAGTTCAACTAACACAAAGTCAGGGACTCGAAAATTTACAAGTTGAAAACTTCAGGAAATAATGCAATTCTTTTAACGCTAGATATTCCCTATGCATTTAAATAATTTGATGTGCTAAATAGGCTCGTGCAAAAAAATTGAAAAATTCATCAAACCAATCAAATTGAACTGTCTCGGTTCAATTTGGGTCAGTTTGACACAGACAATTGGTTTGGTTTGATTTTCTTTTAAACAAAATCATAGTGAATCAATTCAATCATAGTTTGAAACCTTAAACCATAGGTTAATCGAACAACATAACCCCCTTACATATTTACATTTTTTAAGGAAAATAAAAATCGAAAGATAAGCATTAATCTCATAATTATATCTCGATTCTCTTCAATATAACACTGAAAATTTTCTTTCACGTGTTCATTATATTATACGTAGCCTTTTTTTTCCCTACATAAGTAGTCTTTCTATATAATATATAAAAAAAACAAAATTCTTAAGTTTTCTGTTGATCCGTATATATTAACCCGATTTTATTCGTTAATCAATAGTTTTTATAATATAAAGTTATTTAGTTCTTGTAATCTAAGTGAGCTTAAAATTCGGATATTGTTTTTTTTCTAAAAAATGAATTTGGATTAAAAGTCCAACCCAACAAACTGAACTGAATCAAACCAAACCGATTTGGTTCAGTTCATTTTAAAAACTAAAGTGCGTAGGTTTGGGTTGAGATTCACCCAAATCGACTAATTTGGTTTTGGTTTCGAGTTGGAATCGAAATCGACTCAAACCAAACCATGCTCACCGAAACCGATTAATTTGGTTTTGGTTTCGAGTTGGAATCGAAATCGACCCAAACCAAACAAACTGTGCTCGTCCAATGCTAAACAAGATCATGAGTGTGAGAGTATCATGTGAATCTTTAAATTATCAAATCAAATCACCCATGATTGAATACTTCATCTGTCCCACAAAATTAGACTTAATTTCATTTTCGCACAAATTAAACAAAATTATGAGTATTATATGAATCTTTAAATTTTGAAATAAAAAGTATTTGCTTTGTTTTTCATACAGGTTAAGAAAATATAATTAATATAGACGAAAATATGCCCTAGTTTAGCCCCTATTAAAATTTTATTATATTTTTCTCAACATTCTTTTCAACCACACATTTTTAATAAAATAATATTTAAAAATAAAAATAAAAAAGTCCTTTTTCAAGACTCTTTCTTTAAAAACACTATTCTAAAAATTAAAATCTCATATAATGGAGGCCAAACGATGGCTATATTTTTTTCTTACATTTTTTCTAGTGGTAATTAGCACATAACATCCTCGTCGTTCATTATTATTATGGAAAACAACATTATATTTCATTTTTTGTCATTTTCATTCTTATTTTCAACTTTCGCTGCGCCAAATTCCTTTTTATCTATTTTCTCAATTAAAAGCTATGAAATAACCAATATACCATTCTATTTAAATAAAGAAAAAAAAAAGAAAAAAAAGAATTAATTGCAATCATACTCCCACTTTTTTTGAAAAAAGTGCAAAAGAGTCCCAAATAAATTATTAAAAGGGTAATTAGCATATACTGTTTGTATTCTTCACAATTATTGTGAAAAACGTCCATACCGTTCATTTTTTCGATATTTTCACCCTTAATTACACCTTTAATTATGCAAATCATCATTTCTATCCATTTTCATCCAATTTCTCAACAAAAGTTGTGAAATAATGAATATACCCTTCTACTTAAATAAAAATAAAGAAAATTAAATATAATTAATTTTTTTAATTTTTAATTTTTCATAATTTATTGGGGACTTGTATGCATTTTTTTTAAAATTGGGACTATAGGTGCAATTAATTCTTTATTATTCTTTTTTATTTAACTAGAAGGGTATATACATCATTTCACAACTTTTATTGAGAAAATGGATGACAATGGATAAAAATGATGGTTTGCAGAATCAAATGTATAATTAATAGTGAAAATGTCAAAAAATGAAATGTAGTGTTTTTTTTTCCGCAATAACAGTGAAAGCTAGGGACATGACATGCTAATTATCCTTTTACTAGTTTATTTGGGACTCGTTTGCACTTTTAAAAATTTTTGCGATCATGGTTGCAATTAGTTCTTTCCTTTCCTTTATTTCATTTAAATTTGTCTTTTCACAACTTTTAATTGAGAAAATTGAAGAAAATGACTTTTTGCACTGTGAAGGGGAAATAAGGGTGAAAATGCCAAAAAAAAAAAAAATGAAAGATAAGACATTTGTTATAATAATAGTGAAAGACAAGAACATTATGTATTTTTTATTACCCTTTTTCCTAGTATCCCCTACATTAAATAATAATTTAAATATGAATAGTTCATGTTTATCAATAAGAATGCACATTAACTAGGAGTTTATTAGAAAATTAAGAAATGAAATATATTCTCAACAAGAAAATTTGCCTATGGGGGCCTTTTTTCCATTTTTGTAAAAATGAGAATGAAAAATATAGTTGTTATGGGCTCCATACAATAGATAGAAATTCAAATTTGGTGGCTTAATGTGATGAATAACGGTTATATTTTTCATTTTAACGAGGAAAAAATGGGAAACAAAAGGGGGCTATAATTTGGGATAGACAAAAGAAGAAAGCAAACTTATTTTTATGAGACCATGTAAATAATTAAATAATGATTAAATTACTTGTACAGGGAAAATCTCCTTGTTCAAGTTACAAATGCAGTGTTGGCAGCATTGCATTGTTTGCTAACTTTGTATTGTTTGAACAGTGCCCCATTACAGAATACCATGTGACGTTCTGAACAAACCGTATGTACAAAATTCATTTACATACAACAAAATCCTTACATGAAACAATCGGTCCAATGTTAATGGAATGAAGGTTGTTGGAAAAGAGTTAACTAGAATTGAGTGTAACAATCTTTTCATACAAAATTAAGCTTCTATTTAACCCTTATTTCTTAAATTTTTTTTCTTAAAATTTATTTTTAACCACACATTTTGCATGTGTCAGATCTCATTTTAATGAGATTTTGTGGAGTAGAACACATTTTTCTATAGTAACAGATGAATTAAATTTTTGAAACCCGTCAACACATTTGTTAGATAAACAGGAAAATCAAAAGAGCCGTTGAGATCTGAATGACAAAAATACCCTCCTTTTGTGTTATAAAAATAGAATGTAAGGGCCAAAAAGGAATATTGTGCATAACTGACTGTTCATCTCAGAAAGAAGTCAAATGGGCAACAATTGGTGTCAGAAGTTTTTCCATAAATTTCCTCCTACCAACACTTTTTCAGTTGAGCCTATCGTACAAGGCTTATCTAGTGTGGTTTATCTGGCTGGCGTGGTTTGTACGCTATTGCATCAGTTTGAGGGTTTACTTAGTGTGCACCCGAAAGGTAGTGGCTGAGTATTCCCCCGTCATCAAAAAAATAAAAAAATAAACTACGGAACCTCGCAATGAGTGAAAATGAATTTACAAAATGC
>NW_019237843.1:0-4722 GCF_002742605.1 Olea europaea var. sylvestris | reverse complement strand
CATTTATATTGCAAGGTTATGGAAAAAGCTTTTCGAGTGTCCAGCAATGGACTCATCATCAATATGATTCCTTCGACTGTAACTTAAAATTATTTAGTCCCCTAAGAAATTGCATAAGTCTCTCCTTTTCCATTCTTCGGTCTCCTACATGTACAGGTGAATGGTTCTTTGTTGAAGACTAGTTCATCCCATAAACTTTTTGTTGAAGTAGACAGAAATGGAATCTGAATTTTGTCAGTGCAACAATTTTTTGCTGAATTTGGTAAATTCTTGACTCATTCCCTTGTGAAAACCGATCACAGAGAACTTTCCATACAGCCAATGCTGAATCCATGTAGATCACGCTGGAAGCAATGTCTGGATTCACAGAATTCAGGATTCATGACAATACCATATCGTTGCAGCGTTGCCAGGAACGAAAGCTTTTATCAGTAGGCGACGGCATCCCAATGAATCCGTCGATGAACCTGATCTTATTTTTTCCACTAAGACTGATGTGCATGGCTTGACTCCATCGTCCATAGTTGTGTGGTCAAGAACTTTGGAAAAATATGCAAGATGGAAAAATATTTCTGTATATTGATATATTCCTAGAAGTAATATTACATGGAATTATATAGCTAAGATTTATATCCATTCTAGGAAACTGGAATCAGTAAAATACAATCAATCTCCTATAATTTGTGTAATTCCCCTAATCTATCAATTGACATAATTAACAAATTTGCATCCGTTTATACGAATAACTAGAGGCATTTCCAACAATGGCAGTAATGGATGGTCCTCTAGAGCCTTCGTCTTCAACTACCTCTAATGTCACAGATGTCGCTGATGATCCATCCTTTGTGGACTTCCAATGTATGGTTTCTTTATTTGTGTTTCTCTGATTATGCCTGATTGCATAATAAGTTCGCACCAAATGATAATGCAATATGAGACCATTCCGTGCTTAATTTGTCAATTTAAAATACTAAACGAGGAACATCATTTCTTGATTCAATCACCTTAGCCGGAACAAAACAATGCATCAAATTGAAATTTGACAATATATAGATCATTACCGTAATAGGGAAGGCTTTGATTTTAAACCTACAAAATCAAATTTACGTATGCTTTTCCAAAAATTTCCAAACTTCTTGTTTACATTCGCATCACCACAGAAAGCTGAAACTTTCCTGTGATTAATGAATTTTATGTGATTAGGAAGTTCCTCACAAGGTTAACGACAAGTTTACACAGCAAGTGTTGGACCTTCTATGCTTTATGCTATTAGTGATTTAACCTACTTTGGATTAATTTCAATATTTGTTTTTTAATGTTTAAAATACTTATTTTCATGTGTTTCTACTATTCTATTTCTTGCATTTTCATTTATATGACAAGTGAATGATTATGTTTGGTGATTTGTACATCGTTCAAAAGAAGATTGTACATTTTTGACCAAATAGTAAAAACTCTAAGTGTGTAGGGGATATATATATACTCCTAAACCCAGGTGATCTATTAAGCTATTTTCACTAAGATTTAATGTGATTGTTTGATCTGAATTGACATAGAGATATAGTAAATTAAATCAATCGATTAAGATCAATTTCGCTCGAGATATGTGATTAACTACAATTGAAAAATTGGGGTTAACATCGTAAATAAGTAATTATTAATTGGTTTTTGGGGAAATTAGTTAGACAATGTTTAAGCGAAAATCATGTATCCCAACCACGTTTTCCTCCAAAATTCCCAAGATTTATATATTTTTTTATTTTAAGGTTTTTAGTTATTTTCCAAAATCAAAATCTTTATTTGTGTTTGTTTTCATTGTTACAATTAAATTGATTAAGTTGTGTAATTGAAAATATAAAATCCTCAAAAAATTGACAATTCAGAATCAAAAAATCCATTTTATTATTTGAACGTGACCGGTGCACTTGTGACATACACTTTTAGCGATCACGGCTATTCTTTCATACAATTATTTGCTTAAAAGTATACATGTATCTTCTTCTATGTCATGTAAATTGAAGTTCAATAGTATAATATTATGTTCAAGTTCAAACATTAATTTACAAAACTATAAATGGTCCTGGGACTATCAATGGGTTTATTCAGTTTGTGTTTTGATTTTCAATTTTCAATTTTAAAATCAATTTTTATTTTTTGTTTAAGGATTTGTTTTTTTAAGATTTCTAAAAATTTGTTTAGTTTATCATTTTGAAAAATTATTTTTCTAAACAGAAAACTAAAAGACACGTTTGCTTTGAAATTTTGAAAAATTATTTTATTATATTTTATTCCATTAAATTTGATTATTAAGTAAAAAACATAATTTTTCGTTAATATATTATCAAGAATTATAATACATTTTAAAATTGGTGAATCTTATAATATTTTTCATTAAAAAATTAAAATAATAATTATTAAATTAATTTTAAAATATATGAAATTAAAATAAAAACTAATATATGAAATTAAAATATTTTTGTCCATGTTTATATTTAAATATTTAAAAAAAAATTATGTAATAATTATTAAGAGCTAGAACTATTTTTATTTTACTAGATATTTCTATAATCTTTATTTCTTTTTTCAAAATTTTAGTTTTAATTTTTTAGAATTTTAGATTTTATTTTTTAGAATTTATCAATTTTATTTTTTGAATTTTATTTTTTATAATTTCTAAAATTTAATTTGATAAATTTTATGTTCTTATTTTCTAAATTTTTTTATTTTTATTTAAATAAAGAACTTTCAATGCTTTCTTTCATGTTTTGATTGTTTTTAGAATTTTCACTGAAAACACTCAAAACGTAAAAAATACATGTTGAGTTTTATGTTATAAACTTATCATTGTTTTCGAAAAAGCATTTTTTAAAAATAACAGACCAAACACTTTTTCAAAATTTTGCAAAACTGAAAATTAAAAATGGCTTGAAAATAGCAAACCAAACGCACCCTAACTTGTGGATCCGAAATACTAGTAACGATCAGTCGATCAGTACATGTTGGAGAGTTCATTTACTTAAAATACCTTACTATGGGTCTTAGTTTTCTTAAGATTTTTGCTTATTTTATATTGTCCTCAACTTGAACTCCTTAGTATTAACTAGTTCTACTTTATTTAAGCAATCAATTGCCATATGCATTTATTGACCCAAAGGGATTAACAAAATCACATATTTCGAATACGAACGCTCTAGTTCGAATTGATGTGCCCAAATTTCAATCTATAGCCAATAAATCTTAAGACTTGCTCGAAGGGTGGTAGATCAATCGATTCCCTAAGATAAAAATCCCTTAAAGAAAAAGGAGCAGATGACCAAGACTGTCCTGTTGAGGAGCAAGGTAAACAAGTAGCTGAAAGTAATTAAAGTAAAGAGATTTGATAAGTTGTGCTTATGTTACGTATGTGCTGAAATAATTATTCTCCACAAGAGTTCCACGTAAGTCCCAATGGATCGTGTCCATTAGCATTGTATTATGGCCGAGGTTCATCCAAAGAATAAAATGCATCGATCGCCAAAGCACCATTTAACCAGACATGACAAACACGTGGATTAAAAGACAACTGGAGCCTCGTTCAAATGGCGGAAATAATGGACCTCAAACATAGGCTCATTATAAGCATACATTCTAATACAATCAAATCAACATGATCATCCGTACAAATTCATGCTTGTACATAATAAGTTGTATGATAAATATCATGAAGCACAAAACTCAATCAAAATATTAGTACTTGGACTTAATTACAACTTCTAGCATAATGACGACTGACGAGTGTGTGTCCACACACAAAAATAAAAAAAAAAATCTTAAAATTGTCTATAAAATGGGGTCATTAGAACAACCAGGAAAAGATTAAAATCAAAGGGTTAAAGAACTAAATGAAGGAAAATCTTAGAGATTCAATCTTTCCCTTTGAAAAATTCGCTTCAAAAAATGTAAAAATTGAGGTCAGCATTATTCGAGATCTTTGGGTGAAGTAGCGAATTTAAGTAATCTTTTTAATTTTGAAGAAAATAAAGATGAGTAAGTAAAAGAAACTTCGCTAACTAGTTGGGTGAAGTTGTAACTCAATATATGGAAGTTCCAAATAATATAGTTCTACTTTTTTTCTTTGAAGCCAATAATTAAGTTCTACGTCTTTAAGCATTTATATATTGCTATTTTTTGCGGTTTTTTATTTTTTTGAATAAGGTTGCTGACAATAATACAAAAACAATAAAAAGTGATCGCAACAAAATTGAAATATTTTTATTTATAATCTAAAAAATCTTTTCTCTTTTTGAAACAAATCGATAAACATACATATTGAAAGAAAGTACAGTTACTTAAGTAAAGCAATTCGAAAGTAAAATAAGGAAAGTTAGCAATGACTTTAGTACTTGTTTCCACCATAGCGTCTCTCCCTTTTCTGAAATGAACTCAAGCCCTCTATGGAATCTTCTTCATCAAAGTCGGGAAATTTTTTCTTCGAAAAGAAGATCTCCGTATAGGCCAACTGCCACAAGTAGAAGTTGCTGATTCTTTGCTCACCACTTGTTCGTATAAGCAAATCAGGATTACGAAATTCAACACTGTTTGTTTCCAGTTCCTTCTCAAATAGGATTTCATTTACGTCTTCCACTTGGAAAAGCCATCATTAACTTTGCCCGCTATGCTTTTAGCGGCCTGCATTATGTCGTATCGTCCACTGTAGTTTATAGCTATTAGAAGATGGAGTCC
>NW_019237842.1:0-1974 GCF_002742605.1 Olea europaea var. sylvestris | reverse complement strand
TACTTATGGGCCCAAAACAGACGCCGTATGCAAAAGTTTCGCTGAATTCTTCGTCCGTCGACTCTCCAAGCGTTCTAAATATGTAAGTGCTCAATCTTTCGAAAAATGGCCAAAATTCCTCATACGTCACGATGAAGTTGTGAGTTCAAACCAAAACGGTCGCTACATTTTCAAAAAGTACTTACGGGCCCAAAACGGACACCTTGTGCAAAAGTTACGGTCAATTCTTCGTTCGTCGACTCTCCAAACGTTCTAAATATGCAAGTGCTCATTCTTTCGAAAAATGGCCTAAATCCCTCGTACGTCACGACGAAGAGGTGAGTTCAATCCAAAACGGTTGCTACCTTTTCGAAAAGTACTTATGGGTCGAAAACGGACACCGTGTGCAAAAGTTACGCTCAATTCTTCGCCCGCCGACTCTCCAAGCGTTCGAAATATGCAAGTGCTCGTTCTTTTGAAAAATGGCCAAAATCTCTCGTACGTCACGACGAAGTGGTGAGTTCAATCCAAAACGGTCGCTACATTTCCAAAAAGTACTTATGGGCCCAAAACGGACACTGTGTGCGAAAGTTACGCTCAATTCTTCGTCCGCCGACTCTCCAAGCGTTCGAAATATGCAAGTGCTCATTCTTTCGAAAAACGGCCAAAATCCCTCGTACGTCACGACGAAGAGGTGAGTTCAATCCAAAACGGTTGCTACCTTTTCGAAAAGTACTTATGGGCCCAAAACGGACACTGTGTGCGAAAGTTACGCTCAATTCTTCGTCCGCCGACTCTCCAAGCGTTCGAAATATGCAAGTGCTCATTCTTTCGAAAAACGGCCAAAATCCCTCGTACGTCACGACGAAGAGGTGAGTTCAATCCAAAACGGTTGCTACCTTTTCGAAAAGTACTTATGGGCCCAAAACGGACACTGTGTGCGAAAGTTACGCTCAATTCTTCGTCCGTCGACTCTCCAAGCGTTCTAAATATGCAAGTGCTCATTCTGTCGAAAAATGGCCAAAATCCCTCGTACGTCACGATGAAGTGGTGAGTTCAATCCAAAACGGTCGCTGCATTTCCAAAAAGTACGTATGGGCCCAAAACGGACACCGTGTTTTAAAGTTACGCTCAATTCTTCGTTCGTCGACTCTCCAAGCGTTCTAAATATGCAAGGACTCATTCTTTTGAAAAATGGCCAAAATCCCTCGTTCGTCATGACGAAGATGTGAGTTCAAACCAAAACGGTCGCTACATTTCCAAAAAGTACTTATGGGCCCAAAACGGACACCGTGTGCAAAAGTTACTCTCAATTCTTCGTACGCCGACTCTCAAACCGTTACAAATATGCAAGTACTCATTCTTTTGAAAAATGGTCGAAATCCCTCGTCCGTCACGACGAAGTGGTGAGTTCAATCCAAAACGGTCGCTGCATTTCCAAAAAGTACGTATGGGCCCAAAACGGACACCGTGTGCAAAAGTTACTCTCAATTCTTCGTACGCCGACTCTCAAACCGTTACAAATATGCAAGTACTCATTCTTTTGAAAAATGGTCGAAATCCCTCGTCCGTCACGACGAAGTGGTGAGTTCAATCCAAAACGGTCGCTGCATTTCCAAAAAGTACGTATGGGCCCAAAACGGACACCGTGTGCAAAAGTTACTCTCAATTCTTCGTACGCCGACTCTCAAACCGTTACAAATATGCAAGTACTCATTCTTTTGAAAAATGGTCGAAATCCCTCGTCCGTCACGACGAAGTGGTGAGTTCAATCCAAAACGGTCGCTGTATTTCCAAAAAGTACTTATGGGCCCAAAACAGACGCCGTATGCAAAGGTTTCGCTGAATTCTTCGTCCGTCGACTCTCCAAGCGTTCTAAATATGCAAGTGCTCATTCTTTCGAAAAATGGCAAAAATTCCTCATACGTCACGACGAAGTTGTGAGTTCAAACCAAAACGGTCGCTATATTTTCAAAAAGTACTTACGGGCCCAAA
>NW_019237841.1:0-1974 GCF_002742605.1 Olea europaea var. sylvestris | reverse complement strand
GAAAGCCACTTTTCATTGGCTCGATTCCAATCGAATTAGACTAGCTATTCGTCGAAAATGATCAAACCCGAAGTTATCATGAATTCAAAAACCACTTTTCATTGGCTCGATCCCAATCGAATTAGACTAGCAATTAACCAAAAACTAATAAACCAGAAGTTACCGTGAAATCGAAAACCACTTTTCATTGGCTCAATTCCAATCGAAATAGACTAGCCTTTCGCCAAAAACGAACAGACCCGAAGTTATTATGAAATCAAAAACCAGTTTTCATTGGCTTGATTCCAATCGAATTTGAATAGCAATTTGCCGAAAATGATCAAACCCGAAGTTATCATGAAATCAAAAACCCCTTTTCATTGGCTCGATTCCAATCGAATTAGACTAGCATTTTTTCGAAAATGATCAAACCCGGAGGTATCATGAAGTCGAAAGCCACTTTTCATCGGCTCAATTCCAATCGAATTAGACTAGTAATTCGCCGAAAATGAACAAACCCGAAGTTATCATGAAATCAAAAACAACTTTTCATTGGCTCGATTCCAATCGAATTAGACTAGCAATTCATCGAAAGGGATCAAACTCGAAGTTATCATGAAATGAAGAACCACTTTTCATTGGCCCGATTCCAATCGACTTAGACGATCAATTTTCAAAAATGATCAAATTCAAAGTTATCATTAAATCAATACCACTTTTCATTGGCTCGACTCCAATCGAATTAGACTAGCAATTCGCCAAAAATGATCAAACCTGAAGTAATCATGAAATCAAAAACCACTTTTCATTTGCTCGATTCCAATCGAATTAGACTAGCAATTCGCCAAAAACGAGAAAACCCGAAGTTATCATGAAATTGAAAGCCACTTTTCATTGGCTCAAATCCAATTGAATTAGACTAGCAATTCGCCAAAAATGAGCAAACCCGAAGTTATTATAAAATCAAAAGCCACTTTTCATTGGCTCGATTGGAATCAAACCAGACTAGCAATTCGTAAAAAATGAACGAACCCGAAGTTATCATGAAATCAAAAACCACTTTTCATTGGCTTGATTCCATTCGAATTAGACTAGTAATTTGACAAACACGAACAAACTCGATGTTATCTTGAAATCAAAAACCAGTAAAGAAATCAAGAACCACTTTTCATTGGCTCGATTCCAATCGAATCAGACTAGCAATTTCAGAAAATGATCAAATCCGAAGTTATCATGAAATCAAAACTACTTTCCATTGGCTCGATTCCAATCTAATTAGACTAGAAATTCGCCATAAATGATCAAACCCGAAGCAATCATGAAATCAAAAACCACTTTTCATTTGCTCGATTCCAATAGAATTAGACTAGCAATTCGCCAGAAACGAGCAAACCCGAAGTTATCATGAAATCAAAACCACTTTTCATTGGCTTGATTCCATTCGCATTATGAAATCAAAAACCACTTTACATTTGCTCGATTCCAATCGAATTAGACTTGTAATTTTCTGAAAACAATCAAACCCGAAGTTATCATGAAATCGAGAACCACTTTTCATAGGCTCGATTCCAATCGAATTAGACTTGCAATTTTTTTAAAACGATCGAACCCGAAGTTATAATGAAATTGAAAGCCACTTTTCATTGGCTCAAAGCCAATTGAATTAGACTAACAATTTGCCAAAAATGAACAAACCTGAAGTTATCATAAAATCAAAAGCCACTTTTCATTGGCTCGATTCGAATCGAACTAGACTAGCAATTCGCCAAAAACGAACGAACCCGAAGTTATCGTGAAATCAAAAACCACTTTTCATTGGCTCGATTCCATTCGAATTAGACTAGTAATTTGACAAACATGAACAAACTCGATGTTATCATGAAATCAAAAACCAGTCATGAAATCAAGAACTACTTTTCATTGGCTCGATTCCAATCGAATTAGACTAGCAGTTTTTCGAAAATGATCAAACTCGAAGTTATCATGACATTGAAA
>NW_019237840.1:0-1974 GCF_002742605.1 Olea europaea var. sylvestris | reverse complement strand
TGACGAAATTGCCCTTGGCGCGATTTTTGTTTCCGATCAGCCAGTCAAATTTTAGCCCATTTCGACACAGTCGAGAAAAATGAAGAAATTGCCCCCGGCGCGGTTTTTGTTTCTGAACAACTTGTCAAATTTTAGCCCATTCCGATGCAGTCGCGAAAAATGACAAAATTGTCCCCAGCGCGATTTTTGTTCCCGATAAAATTGTCAAATTTGAGCCCATTCCGTCGCCTTTGCAAAAGATGACGAAATAGCCCCTTGCGCGATTTCTGTTTCCGATCAACCTGTCAAATTTTAGCCCATTCCGACACAGTCGCCGAAAATTACGAAATTGCCCCTGGCGCGGTTTTTGTTTCCGATCAACCAGTCAAATTCTAGCCCATTCCGACACAGTCGGGAAAAATGACAAAATTGCCCCAGGTGCGATTTTTATTTCCGGTCAACCTGCCAAATTTAAGCCCATTCCGACGCAGTCGCGAAAAATGATGAAATTGCCCCCGGCGCGATTTTTGTTTCCGATCAACCTGTCAAATTTGAACCCATTCCGACACAGTCGCGAAAAATGACAAAGTTTCCCCCGGCGCGATTTTAATTTACGATCAACCTGCCAAATTTCAGCCCATTCCGACTCAGCCGAGAAAAATGACGAAATTGCCCCCGGCGCTGTTTTTTGTTTCCGATCAACCTGCCATATTTAAGCCAATTCCGACACAATCGAGAAAAATGTCGAAATTGCCCTCGGTGCGATTTTTGTTTCCGATCAACTAGTCAAATTTTAGCCCATTCCGACACAGTCGAGAAAAATGACGAAATTGCCCCCGACGCGATTTTTGTTTCCGATCAACCTGCCAAATTTCAGCGCATTCCGACGCAGTCGAGAAAAATGACGAAATTGCCCCCGGCGCGATTTTTATTTACGATCAACCTGCCAAATTTCATCCCATTCCGACATAGTCGAGAAAACTGACGAAATTACCCCCGGCGCGGTATTTGTTTCCGATCAACGGTCATATTTTAGCCCATTACGACGCAGTCGCGAAAATTGACGAAATTGCCCCCGGCGCGATTTTTGGTTCCGAACAACCTGTCAAATTTTAGCCAATTTCGACACAGTTGCGAAAAATTACGAAATTACCTCCGATGCGGTTTTTGTTCTCGATAAACCTGTCAAATTTGGGCCCATTCCGACGCCAGTCGTGAAAAATGACGAAATTGCCCCTGGCGCGATTTTTGTTTCCGATAAACCTGCCAAATTTTAGCCCATTCCGACTCAGTCGAGAAAAATGACGAAATTACCCACGGCGCGATTTTTCTTTCCGATCAAACTGCCAAATTTCAGCCAATTCCGACACAGTCGAGAAAAATGACGAAATTGCCCCTGGCTCGATTTTTGTTTTCGATCAAACTGTCAAATTTCAACCTGTTCCTACACAGTCGCGAAAAATGACGAAATTGCCTCCGGGCTGTTTTTTTGTTTCCGATCAACCGGTCAAATTTTAGCCAATTTCGACACAGTTGCGAAAAATGACGAAATTACCCCCGACACGGTTTTTGTTTCCGATCAACCTGTCAAATTTTTGGCCATTCCGACACAGTCGAGAAAAATGACGAAATTGCCAACGGCGCGATTTTTATTTCCGATCAATCTGCCAAATTTCAGCCCATTCCGACAGAGTCAAGAAAAATGACGAAATTGCCTCCGACGCGGATTTTGTTTCTGATCAACAGTCAAATTTTAGCCCATTTGGACACAATCGCGAAAAATGACGAAATTGCCCCCGGCGCAGATTTTGTTTCCGATCAACAGTCAAATTTGAGCCCATTCCGACACAGTCGCGAAAAATGACAAAGTTGCCCCCAGCGTGATTTTAATTTCCGATCAACCTGCCAAATTTCAGCCCATTCCGACTCAGTCGAGAAAAACGACGAAATTGCCCCCGGCGCGATTTTTATTTCCGATCAACCTGCCATATTTAA
>NW_019237839.1:0-1974 GCF_002742605.1 Olea europaea var. sylvestris | reverse complement strand
TCTCTCTCTCTCTCTCTCTCTCTCTCGTCAAAGAAGTCTAACGATGATAAATTTTTGTCTTTTCTTTTAATCATACCTAATTTTTGTGATGTTTTGTTGTTTATTTCATCTGTTCGAGAGAAGAGAAATAAATTAGACACGGTATAAATTGCCGTAGGGACCGATAGGGATTAAAGATACACGCATATGCTTTTCGTGAATCTTTAGATGCTCATCAAACCACATGCATTCTTATATATGCATTTTCATGGAGATATAGGCCGGTGGTGTATAAGGATATGTTCAATACATCTCTCGAGAGAGTGTTGAATAGATTTAGGAGCACTGATTCGTCAGTAATTCAATCGTGTTGTCATTTTGTGAAATTAGGGTTAAGATTGATCATTGTATGAGAATTCGTGATCCTAGTGCTTTTAATTTACATTGAATACAATCAATTTGCGTTCTAAACATTTAATTTGCATTTTAATTCATTAAAATATTGTTTTGTACATTAAGTTCATTCCAATCATCAAGTTTGAATAATTAAGGTTTTTAGAAATCAGGGTTTTACTAAATTAGGGTTTTTTCTAAGAATAAATTTTTGTTTTGAAGAATTTGTTTCGGTTAAGGCCAAGATAGTTAGAATTAAGCTACTCAATCTCTGTGGGACGATATTTGAAACTTGACATTCTAATTTATTACCTGTTAATGAACTGTACTCTTGCGGTAATATTAAGTCGAAAGAAATATTTCGTGAGCAAGTTTTTGGCGTCGTTGCCGGGGATTAAGTATTCGTTTAATTTTATTTATATTGGTACTAATTTGAACATTCATCTTTGCATTTTCTGTTATTTTGTTGTGTTTTATTTAATTTCATTTTTGATTTGCATGTTAAGGTCAGCTGAAGGAGAATTGATCCCAGCTGATCTAGAAATCGAACGAACTCTACATCGAAGGCAGTGAGAAAACAGAAAGGCACGGCAACAAATGACTAACGTGCAGAATAATCCAATTTTTAGGCCAATGAAGAAGGGGCAGCGGATGAAGGAAACATGCTCGTGGGAGATTTCATGACCCCTCAGATAACTCAAAGCAGTCAAGCATTGTATATCCACCGATTGTATGAATTTCCAACTGAATACTAATGTGATACAATTATTTCAAAGCGGCCATCAATTCTATGGAAGGACTGAAGAGAATCCACATACGCATATTTCTCATTTTCTGGAAATGTACCAACACTTTCGATATCGAGGAATCCCAGAGGATGCAATAAGATTATGGTTGTTCCCACATGCACTGCGCGACATGACAACTGAATGGCTAGATTCGCAACCAATCGCAAACATCACCACATGGAATGATCTAGTCCAGAAATTCTGCACTAAGTTCTTCCCACCTGCTAAGATTGCAAAGCTCAAGCACGACATCTCTATTTTCTGCCAAGGTGACTCAGAGAATTTTGATGAAGTCTGGACTAGGTTCAAGAATATGCCGTGAAAGTGTTCACACCATGGAATTAACAAGGGACTTCAGGTCCAATACTTCTATGCTGGATTACTCCCAGCCTTCAAAAGCATGGTTGATTCATCTTCTAATGGATTGTTGTCCACAAAGACAATTGATAAGGCACTGAAACTTTTCAAGACTATGGCTACTACTTCAGCTATGTGGACATCGAAATGAGTAGTTTAGAAGAAAACACAAGGGGTTTATGAAGTGGATGATTATTCCGCCTTGTTAGCAAAAATTAATTCATTATTTCACAAGGTAGAGAACATGACACAATCAGTTACAGTAGCACAGTCGAAGAAGGCCAGTTGTGAAGAATGTGGAATCGAACATGTAGCAGCAGAATGTCCAATCTTGGTACAAGGAGTAGAGCAGATAGATTTTGCTCAATAGGGACAGCGGCAGCAAAATAACACATATGGGGAACATACAATTCAAGTTGGAAAAGCACCCAATTTTCTTTTGGAGCAATAAAAACTA
>NW_019237838.1:0-1974 GCF_002742605.1 Olea europaea var. sylvestris | reverse complement strand
TATTGTAGAGTAGTTAAACAAAATGCTCAATACTAAGGTTCTTTATTATCAAGCATATGTGATTCCTATTATATACCTCTTTACGTCCACGTATAAAATTTACGTTATATATATATATATATATAGAATGCATATTATTTCTAAATCAATGGTTTTCTGCTAGCATTACTCAATTTGCGAATCATCAATATCTTCAAGATTTTGTAAAATTTATAGATGGAGACGATCAAACTTCTTTATTATGCAATTACTTTCAAGGATTTATCTATCGAATTATGTATAAATAACAAAATGAAAAATTTAGTAGCAAATTAATACATGAGTTTTTAATGAGACTTATCAACTGCGGCAAAAATAATGAAGTTTGGGTACGATTAGACGATCATGTGGCCCATTTTAGCATTCAAGAATTTTGTCTAATTATCAAATTACCATGCCATGAAGTAGTCGTTGATCTGAATTTCAATAATACTCGCCTTAGGGATGAATACTTCGATGGTTCAAAAAGAATTACTATGAAAAGAGTTTCTGAAGTATTTCACATGTGTGAAAATCAAGAAGATAAATTCAAGTTAGGATTAGTTATGCTTCTCGAATGCGTTTTAAAATCAAATGGAAGACACATCGATTTCAGAATCCTTGGAGTGGTTGAACAACTTGATGAATTTCTTATGTATCCGTGGGGACATAAAACATACTTTGTTTTACTAAATTCATTCCAAGAATCACACCTCGAAAGAGTACGATGGATGCAACAAAATGACCAAACAGATTGTAAATATTCGTTACATGGTTATCCACTTGCATTCCAGGTATTTTTCTTTTATTTTTTTCCCTGTTACATATGATTTAATCATATAAAAACTTTAATATTTCTTTTATTTTTATTTTAGTATTGGATCTATGAAGCTTTTCCTCAAATTGGACAACAATTCGGAAGTCGTATCTGTACACGCTTCTATTGTCCACAAATGCATAAATGGAAGCCCAAAATAGTATTAACAGAACAACTCGTTAAACAATTTTTGGCTATTCAACAGGTATGATTTATTTCAATTTACAATTAAATATGTATTTAATTATTTATAAATAAATTCAAAAACATAAATCTAATATTTTATTACAATTATAGATCACAGTAATTGCAGTAATGAATTCTACTGAAAAAGAATTAGAAACATTCTGGTATACAAATCTTTCACTACCAATTGACAACCAACACTGTATACTAGACAGCATTGTCAATGGTGAATCCAACAATATAACAGAACAAATTCCAACTAATAACATACATACGCAAGAAACAACTATAGGCACTTCAGCTGAAATTGGATCTACTTCTTCTGAGAGCTCAAACTATGTAACTAAACAAGATATGGATCAGATGTTCAACATATACAGATAACAAGTAGTGTCAGATGTATTTAGTTTCTATGACGGATTAAAAACACAAATGATTGAAAAATCAATAAAACAAGAAAATCGCTATCATACAATTCTTGAACAGCAAGAAACTCATTACCGAAGGATTCTTGAAAATCAAAATATTTTTTTTGAACATCAGCAAAAAAGTCAACAAGACTACTTTCATAGCATGCAATCTTATGTGGATACCAGTGTCAACTCAGCCAAATCTTACATTGATGAACAAAATCAAAGTAAGCAGAATCAATTATCCGACTGAAAATCACACATGGAAACGATTGTTTGCTCTATACAACGAGATATACCTCCCCTTACAAGTCCAATTGAGTTTGAAATCCCTTCAACATCTGAACATATTGAAGACATGGAAAGATCGATGAAAGAAAAAAAAGTAAGCAAAAACAGACACAATCTTCATCAACAACGCCAATTAATACTTTAGAAAACTATAACATCGACAAGTATTAAAACATTAGAGAATAGATATTGCAAAATCCATCGGGGTAAGATATTTAATTTTACGTTGCTAACTTAAATATTATAATTTGT
>NW_019237837.1:0-1974 GCF_002742605.1 Olea europaea var. sylvestris | reverse complement strand
TTTAGCCAATTCCGACACAGTCGCGAAAAATGACGAAATTGCCCTCGGCACGATTTTTATTTCAAATCAAACTGCCATATTTCCGCCAATTCCGACACAGTCGAGAAAAATGACGAAATTGCCCTCGACGCGGTTTTTGCTCCCGATAAACCTGTCCAATTTTAGCCCATTCCGACACAGTCGAGAAAAATGACGAAATTTTCGCCATTGTGATTTTTATTTCCGATCAAACTGCCAAATTTCAGCCAATTTCAACACAGTCGAGAAAAATGACGAAATTGCCCCCGATGCGGTTTTTGTTTACGATCAACCAGTCGAATTTTAGCTAATTTCGACACAGTCGCGAAAAATGACGAAATTGCCCCCGGCGCGATTTTTATTTCAGATCAAACTGCCAGATTTCAGCCAATTCTGACACAGTCGAGAAAAATGACGAAATTGCCCTCGGCGCGATTTTTCTTTCCGATCAACCTGTCAAATTTAAGCCCATTCCGACACAGTCGAAAAAATGACGAATTTGCCCCCGGCGCGATTTTTATTTCAGATCAAACTGCCAAATTTCAGCCACTTCCGACACAGTCGAGAAATATGACGAAATTGCCCCCGGCGCGATTTTTGTTTCCGATCAAACTGTCAAATTTGAGCCCATTCCGACACAGTCGATAAAAATGACGAAATTGCCCCCGGGGCGATTTTTATTTCAGATCAAACTGGCAAATTTGAGCCTATTCCGACACAGTCGATAAAAATGACGAAATTGCCCACGACGCGATTTTTGTTTCCGATCAACCAGTCGAATTTTAGCCAATTCCGACACAGTCGCGAAAAATGCCGAAATTGCCCTCGGCACGATTTTTATTTCAGATCAAACTGCCATATTTCCGCCAATTCCGACACAGTCGAGAAAAATGACGAAATTGCCCCTGGCGCGATTTTTGTTTTCGATGAAATTGTCCAATTTGAGCCCATTCCGAAACAGTCGAGAAAAATGACGAAATTGCTCTCGGCGCGGTTTTTGCTCCCGATAAACCTGTCAAATTTTAGCCCATTCCGACACAGTCGAGAAAAATGACGAAATTTCCGCCATTGCGATTTTTATTTCCGATCAAACTGCCAAATTTCAGCCAATTCCAACACAGTCGAGAAAAATGACGAAATTGCCCCCGACACGATTTTTGTTTCCGATCAACCAGTCGAATTTTAGCCAATTCCGACACAGCCGCGAAAAATGACGAAATTACCCCCGGCGCGATTTTTATTTCAGATCAAACTGCCAGATTTCAGCCAATTTCGACACAGTCGAGAAAAATGACGAAATTGCCCCCGACGCGATTTTTCTTTTCGATCAACCTGTCAAATTTAAGCCCATTCCAACACAGTCGAGAAAAATGAAGAATTTGCCGCCGGCGCGATTTTTCTTTCCGATCAAACTGCCAAATTTCAACCAATTCCGACACAGTCGAGAAAAATGACGAAATTGCCCCTGGCTCGATTTTTGTTTCCGATCAAACTGTCAAAATTTGAGCCCATTCAGACGCAGTTGAGAAAAATGACGAAATTGCCCCCAGCGCGATTTTTATTTCAAATCAAACTGCCAAATTTCAGACAATTTCGACAAAGTCGAGAAAAAAAGACGAAATTGCCCCCGGCGTGATTTTTGTTTCCGATCAACAAGTCAAATTTCAGCTAATTCCGACACAGTCGAGAAAAATGACAAAATTGATACCGGCGTGGTTTTTGTTTCCGATCAACAAGTCAAATTTTAGCCAATTCCGACACAGTCGCGAATAATAACGAAATTACACCCAGCGCGGTTTTTGTACCCGATCAACCAGTCAAATTTTAGCCCATTCCGACACAGTCGTGAAAAACAATGAAATTGCCGGCTGCACGATTTTTATTTCCGATCAACCTGCCAAATTTCAGCCAATTCCGACACAGTCGCGAAAAATGACGAAATTGCCCCCGGCGCGA
>NW_019237836.1:0-1974 GCF_002742605.1 Olea europaea var. sylvestris | reverse complement strand
ACTTCGTCGTGACGTACGAGGGATTTTAGCCATTTTTCAAAAGAATGAGCACTTGCATATTTAGAACGCTTGGAGAGTCGGCGAACGAAGAATTGAGCGTAACTTGTGCACAGGGTGTCCGTTTTGGGCCCATAAGTACTTTTTGGAAATGTAGCGACCGTTTTGGTTTGAACTCACCACTTCGTCGTGACGTACGAGTGATTTTGGCCATTTTTCAAAAGAATGAGCACTTGCGTATTTAGAACGCATAGAGAGTCGACGGACGAAGAATTCAGTGTAACTTTTGCACAGGGTGTCCGTTTTGGGCCCATAAGTACTTTTAGAAATGTAGCGACCATTTTGGATTGTACTCACAACTTCGTCCTGACCTACGAGGGATTTTGGCCATTTTTCGAAAGAATGAGCACTTGCATATTTAGAACGCTTGGAGAGTCGGCGGACGAAGAATTGAGCGTAACTTTTGCACACGGGGTCCGTTTTGGGCCCATAAGACCTTTTGGAAATGTAGCGACCGTTTTGGATTGAACTCACTACTTCGTCGTGACGTATGAGGGATTTCGGCCATTTTTCAAAAGAATGAGCTCTTGCGTATTTAGAACGCATAGAGAGTCGACGGACGAAGAATTGAGCGTAACTTTTGCACACGGTGTCCGTTTTGGGCCCATAAGTACTTTTAGAAATTTAGCGAACGTTTTGGATTGAAATCACCACTTCGTCGTGACGTACGAGGGATTTTGACCATTTTTTGAAAGAATGAGCACTTGCATACTTAGAACGCTTGAAGAGTTAGGAGATGAAGAATTGAGAGTAACTTTTGCACAGGGTGTCCGTTTTGGGCCCATAAGTACTTTTTGGAAATGTAGCGACCGTTTTGGTTTGAACTCACCACTTCGTCATGACGTACGAGTGATTTTGGCCATTTTTCGAAAGAATGAGCACTTGCATATTTAGAACGCTTAGAGAGTCGACGGACGAAGAATTCAGCGTAACTTTTGTACCGGGTGTCCATTTTGGGCCCATAAGTACTTTTGGAAACGTAGCCACCGTTTTGGATTGTACTCACAACTTCGTCCTGACCTACGAGGGATTTTGGCCATTTTTCGAAAGAATGAGCACTTGCATATTTAGAACGCTTGGAGAGTCGGCGGACGAAGAACTGAGCGTAACTTTTGCACACGGTGTCCGTTTTGGGCCCATAAGTACTTTTTGGAAATTTAGCAACCGTTTTGGATTGAAATCACCACTTCATCGTAACGTACGAGGGTTTTGGCCATTTTTCGAAAGAATGAGCACTTGCATATTTAGAACGCTTAGAGAGTCGACGGACGAAGAATTGAGCATAACATTTGCATAGGGTGTCCGTTTTGGGCCCATAAGTACTTTTGGAAATGTAGCGACCGTTTTGGATTGTACTCACAACTTCGTCCTGACCTACGAGGGATTTTGGCCATTTTTCGAAAGAATGAGCACTTGCATATTTAGAACGCTTGGAGAGTCGAAGAACGAAGAATTGAGCGTAACTTTTGCACACGGTGTCCGTTTTGGGCCCATAAGTACTTTTTGGAAATTTAGAGACCGTTTTGGATTGAAATCACCACTTCATCGTGACGTACAAGGGTTTTGGCCATTTTTCGAAAGAATTAACACGTGCATATTTAGAACGCTTGGAGAGTCAGGGGACGAAGAATTGACCGTAACTTTTGCACACGGTTTCCGTTTTGGGACCATAAGTACTTTTTGGAAATGAAGCGACGGTTTTCGATTGAACTCACCACTACGTCTTGACGTACGAGGGATTTTTGCCATTTTTCAAAAGAATGAGCACTTGCATATTTCGAACGCATGGAGAGTCGGCATACGAAGAATTGAGCGTAACTTTTGCACACGGTGACCGTTTTGGGCCCGTAAGTACTTTTTGGAAAGGTAGCGACCGTTTTTGATTGAACTCACCTCTTCGTCGTGAGGTACGAGGGA
>NW_019237835.1:0-1974 GCF_002742605.1 Olea europaea var. sylvestris | reverse complement strand
TCACAAGAAAAACACTTTTCCTTTGGTTTCTCATTGGCAATAGTTTTCTTTCCTCTTGACTTGCTATCTTTCCCTTTGTTTGGCCTTTTCCTCTTATTTCCTTCTTTGCCACTAGAAGGCTTAGAATGAGAGGATCTAGCTGTCACAATCAAAGTACTTCTACTTCTGGCTTTCAGAACAGTTTAAGCATTTTGGAGCTCATTCATTAATTCCATCAAAGACATGCCCATCTTATGTGTCAATCTGCATTTCAAAATCAATGTCAGCTCCTAAAACTCCACAGCATTGAAGTGACCGATCATGGTTAACATATGGCCCCTTACAGATGTGCTTGGTTTTATGTGCATGTTCATAATTACCCTAAAGGAAGCTTGCCTAACTTGTCGACTTTGATGTTCAAACATTTCTTGAAGACTTTCTATTATGTCAAAAACAATTTTCATATTCTGATGTTTCTATTGCAATACATTTGACATGGATGCCAAAATGCAGCTCATTAGAATGACACGACTTTTTATATGTAGTCTATTGAGATTATGTGGAATCATCTTTAGAGGCTTCAGGTCAATCTTTAGTTAGCATAAGTTTGTATTTTCAGCAATAAGAACAATGTGTTAAGATTCATTTTTCAATCAACGTAATTTTCTCCCACAAGTTGGTTTTGTTAAGTATCACTAATAATGAATTAGACGATAATTTTCTGTAAAATTAACAATTCACATATTAATGAAATGAACAATAATCTTTGTATGATGCATGTATATGAGTATGCAAATATAGACCCAAAATTATATTTTCAACCAAAGACCTTAAACCTTTACAACTTTTAACAAGGCTTCTATAAGATATCAATATAGTTGTCAGCAAAGTTGGGATCTTCCCACTCATTTTATTGAGTAAGGCATCCCATGCCACAATAAAAATGAAGATTGATTATTATTTGGCATATGAATAATTTTGTTGGAACCTTTTATAGGAAGTCCTCCAAAAAAAAAATTCATTTATAAGTTTAATAATCTCTACCAATAATTTTTTGAATATTCGAAATATATGATATGTTATCTATAGGATAATCAGCCCATTTTTCCATTTTAAAAACATTTTGTTATAAGATCCAATTTTGGTTAATCTAGAATAACTTAGTCTTCCTATAGGGAGATCGATATAATTCAATAGTAAACATACATACTTTAATAACAAATTGGATGATGGAGGATGCCGCAGATTTATACATGCCTAACTCTTTACCACTTATTAATTTGAACCGTTATGTTTTCATTTAATAATTAATGTTCCAAATATAAACAATTATATTGACACAAATTATTACTTAAAATGTTTTAACCATCTTTAATTAATTTAGAGTGATGAAAATTTATCCAATACCAATGCATGTGATTTTAGTACACGGAGTGGTGTTCCATTTAATAATTGTACATTCATTCATCATCCATAAATAGATAAAAGCAATAATTAAATGAATTATAATCACTTATGGCTTATCCTAATAATTTAAATTCAACAGAGATTAAAACATTCCATTGGGCCACATTCTAGACTAATTGTTCAATTTTCTCGTAGTCCAACCCATGCCATATCCAAAAAATTGGGTCAATTTAATTTTTGAGTCTCAATCTTTAAAACAAAAGGTCTTATTCAACAAGATTGGCCCAAATGTCAAGGGAAAGCCCAAAAACTCAAAACTAACCTAATTTCACAAGCTTTACAAATCCACCATATATCACATTCACCCCTGATGACGACATTAGTAGCAGTGACTCCAAAAGAGGCCGCCACCCAATGGTCGCAACTACTTGCATGTTTGCAGTAGTAGCGGTTGTATCTCACGAATGCAGTAGCTATAGCTGTCACAATCAACAGTAGAAGCTATTGCGGCTAGAAGAAACTGCTGCTGCCTCGCGAGAGAAAGAATGAACAATACCCTAGTGCTTTATAGTTTACAATTTTTTCAGA
>NW_019237834.1:0-1974 GCF_002742605.1 Olea europaea var. sylvestris | reverse complement strand
GTGCCGGGGGCAATTTCGTCATTTTTCGCGATGTGTCGGAATAGGCTCAAATTTGACCGGTTAATCGGGAAAAAAAACCGCGCCGGGTGTAATTTCGTCATTTTCAGCGACTGTGTCGGAATTGATCGAAATTTGACTCGTTGATCAGAAACAAAAACCGCGCTCGGGGCAATTTCGTCATTTTTCTAGACTGTGTCGGAATTGGCTGAAATTTGGCAGTTTGATCGGAAATAAAAATCGCGCCGTGGGCAATTTCGTCATTTCTCTAGACTGTGTCGGAACGGCCTCAAATTAGACAGGTTCATCGGGAAGAAAAACCGCGCCGGGTGTAATTTCGTCATTTTCCGCGACTGTGTCGGAATTGGCTATAATTTGACTGGTTGATCGGAAACAAAAATTGCGCCGGGGGCAATTTCGTCATTTTTCTCGACTGTGTCGGAATCGACTGAAATTTGGCAGTTTGATCTGAAATAAAAATAGCGCCGGGGGTAATTTCGTCATTTTTCTCGACTGTGTAGGAATGGGCTCAAATTTGACAGGTTGATCGGGAACAAAAACCACGCCGGGTGTAATTTCGTCATTTTTCACGACTGCGTCGGAATTGGCTAAAATTTAAATGGTTGATCGGAAACAAGAACCGCGCCGGGGCCAATTTCGTCATTTTTCTCGACTGTGATGGAATGGGCTCAAATTTGACAGGTTTATCAGGAACAAAAACCGCGTCGGGTGTAATTTCGTCATTTTTAGCGACTGTGTCGGAATTGGCTGAAATTTGACTTATTGATCGGCAACAAAAATCGCGTCGGGGGCAATTTCGTCATTTTTCTCGACTGTGTCGGAATGGGCTCAAATTTGACAGGTTGATCGGGAACAAAAATCGCGCCGGGTGTAATTTCGTCATTTTTCGCGACCGTGTCGGAATTGGCTAAATTTTGACTTGTTGATCGGAAACTAAAACCGCGCCGGGGGCAATTTCGTAATTTTTCTCGACTGTGTCGGAATTGGCTGAAATTTGGCAGTTTGATCGGAAATAAAAATCGCGTCGCCGGTAATTTCGTCATTTTTCTCGACTGTGTCGGAATGGGCTCAAATTTGACAGGTTGATCGGAAACAAAAATCGTGCCGGAGGCAACTTCGTCATTTTTCGCGACTGTGTCGGAATAGGCTCAAATTTGACCGGTTGATGGGGAACAAAAATCGCGCCGGGTGTAATTTCGTCATTTTTCGCGACTGTGTTCGAATTGGCTGAAATTTGACTTGTTGATCGGAAACAAAAACAGCGCCGGGGGCAATTTCGTCATTTTTCTCGACTGTGTTGGAATTGGCTGAGATTTCGCAGTTTGATCGGAAATAAAAATCGCGTCGGCGGCAATTTCGTCATTTTTCTCGACTGTGTCGGAATGGGCTCAAATTAGACAGGTTGATCGGGAACAAAAATCGCGCCGGGCGTAATTTCTTCATTTTTCGCGACTGTGTCGGAATTGGCTAAAATTTGACTTGTTGATCGGAAACTAAAACCGCGCCGCGGGCAATTTCGTCATTTTTCTCGACTGTGTCGGAATTGGCTGAAATTTGGCAGTTTGATCGGAAATAAAAATCGCGCCGGCGGCAATTTCGTCATTTTTCTCGACTGTGTAGGAATGGTCACAAATTTGACAGGTTGATCAGGAACAAAAATAGCGCCGGGTGTAATTTCGTCATTTTTCGCGACTGTGTCGGAATTGACTGAAATTTGGCCGTTTGTTCAGAAATAAAAATCGCGCCTGCGGCAATTTCGTCATTTTTCTCGACAATGTCGGAATGGGCTCAAATTTGACAGGTTTATCGGGAAAAAAAACCGCGCCGGCGGTAATTTCGTCATTTTCTCGACTGTGTCGAAATTGGCTGAAAGTTGACTTGTTGATCGGAAACAAAAACCGCGCCGGGGGCAATTTCGTCATTTTTCTCGACTGTGTCGGAACGGGCTCAAATTTG
>NW_019237833.1:0-1974 GCF_002742605.1 Olea europaea var. sylvestris | reverse complement strand
TTTCTTGTAAATTCTTGGGGGAGTTTTCATTCTTCTTTTGATCTTCCCTTCTCTACTTGATTAAATGGTGGAAACAAGGAAATCATTCAGCTACTTGCTAGATACTGGTATATTTTCAGGAATTGAACATACAGATGATGATCTAGCTACCTCCTAAAACAGGTGATCTAGTGCTTAAACACATAAAGATGATCCAGCTGCTTCGTAAACTAGGTGGTCTAGGGGTTAGACACATAGAGCTGATCTAGATGCTTCGTAAAATGGGTGGTCTAGAGAGTAAACACATGGATGGTGATATGGTTGCTTCTTAGTCTAGGAGTGAACGCATAGGAGATGATAGAGCTACTTCCAAAACATATGGTCTAGTATATATGTGTGTGTGTGTGTGTGTTATAATTGCACCTCCAAATCGGCCAATGGAAGGAAGTGTTTGAAGGTGGAAATGAGCCTATATATAAGTGCTAGCATTCTACATTTCCTCACTAGAAAAGTTAGAACCTGAAATGAAAGAAATAGGGAAAGTTGCTGGAATCAAGTCTTCAGAAACTGTGAGTGAAATATGTTTCCATTTGACTTATGTGCTTTTAGGACTACCGACAAATTGTTATATGCTTATTGACATGTGGATGCTTGATACCACCTACAAATTGTTATGTGCTTATTGACATGTTGATGTAAGATAGTTTAATAGCTTGCAACAAACTGGTACTAAGTTAAGGTAAGCTTACTTGCAATACAATATGTTTCTAGCATGGTGAACTAAGTATACAAAATATGATGTTGAAATTCTAAATGAACTAATTTTATAAAATGAGCATTCATAAGTATGGAAATTGGTTGTTGGTTGTATACAAGATCCATAGCCCGACCTTAAGTGACTGTTGAAGCAGAGAAACCAGCATTAAAGTTCAGCAATCATTAGTGGCAAAAGAGAGAATTCTAGCCAAGAGAAGGCAATTATGTGTAAATTCTAGCCGAGAGAAGGCAATTAAGTGCTAGCCAATATTATGGTAGTGCAACTTTATTAATTTGAGCTCAAGTATACAACAATGACCCCGTACTGACCAAAAGAAAACGAAGATTAAGAATCATTCATTTCGACCCATCATCATTTATACACTCGCACCATGTTTCACTCACAAGTTGTTGATAAACTTACTCTCCAATTCATCTTCCTTTTTAGATCGACATGTCTAGAAGCTATGTGGAATACTTTGAGGATAGCTGGCCGATAACACGAGATGGACTGGAATTTCATTGACTATTTTGATGGAAGTATGATCTTATGATACCGATGATGATGACCCTTTTATGTTGGAATTTACTGTTGCAATCACTGTTCGCTACTGTACCACTAGTTTTAATGTAATTTCTATTGGCATATATGTTACCTAAATAGGTAAAAGGTAACCCCAAGTGATAAGAAAAAGAAAGTGCTTACCCTTTTATTAAATCCCAGTGAGGATAGGTAGTGAAGTTAGATATGCTCCTTCTCCCATTTTGATTTTTGAAAGGAAGAAGGTGCTAACTATTGTAACTTTTGCAAAGAAAAGTCTGTAGTGAACAAGTAATGGAACAAGCTATGGTATAACTTTTGGTTAGAATGTTTCAATTATTTTTCGCTCAGGTAAAAACATTTCTAATGTCAAAATATCACTTCAGTTATATGAAATTATTTTTTTGAAATAATCATGATAGTAAACAAATCTTGCGCTAGTGTATATAAAAGATAATATGAGTAACAAAAGTGAGTAGCTACAGGTGGTCTCTAGAGCGCTCAGATATGATTGAGTTTGGCATGTATTGTTGTCCCTTTGGGATAAGTGGAATAAGAGCCTACTAACTGGCAAAAGCTCCACTATTGGATTGTTGGGGCTCGTCAAATGACGAGTTTGAGCAGAGGTGGGATCCAACAAACCAAGTAAGGCTCATCGAGCCCCGAGTTTACAAGCCTAAAAAATGTGAAGAAAATTT
>NW_019237832.1:97793-133209 GCF_002742605.1 Olea europaea var. sylvestris | reverse complement strand
TAGTTATGTCAGGTTAAAGACGTGTTGGATAGAAAATCAACAACGCAAAACCGCACCAGGGACAATTTTGTCATTTGTCGCGATGGTGTCGGAATGGGCCAAAATTTGGCAAGTTGATTGGAAACGGCCACAGAAATCGGAGTCGAGGCACAAACTTGGGATCACGGGATTTTAGCCAAATTCCTTTGTTTAGGCCTCCGAATAACTAATTTTCGTATTAATTAAGTCAGGTTTGAGAAGTGTTGGATAGAAAATTAACAAAGAAAAACAGCACCTGGGGCAATTTCTTCATTTGTCGCGACGGTGTCGAAATGGGCCGAAATTTGGCAGGTTGATTAGAAACAGCCCCAGAAATTGGACTCGGGGCACGGACCTGGGATCACGAGATTTTAGCCAAATTCCTTCGTCTAGGCCTCTGAATAATTAATTTCCGTATTAATTATGTCAGGTTGAAGAAGTGTCAGACAGAAAAAGAAAAAAAGAAAAACCACACTTGGTGCAATTTCGTCATTTATTGCGACGGTGTCGGAATGAGCCGAAATTTGGCTGGTTGATTGGAAATGTCTCGAGAAATTGTACTCGGGGCACAGACCTGGGATCACGAGATTTTAGCCAAATTCCTTTGTTTAGGCCTCTGAATAATTAATTTCCGTATTAATTATGTTAGGTTGAAGATTTGTTGGACAGAAAATTAACAACGTAAAACTGCACCTGGGGAAATTTCGTCATTTGTCGCGACGGTGTCGGAGTGGGCCAAAATGTAGGAGGTTGATTGGAAACGGCTCCAGAAATTGGAGTCGGGGCACAGACTTGGGATCACGGGATTTTAGCCAAATTCCTTTTTATAGGCCTCCGAATAACTAATTTTCGTATTAATTATGTCAGGTTGAAGACGTGTTGGACAGAAAATTAACAACGCAAAACCGCACCAGGGACAATTTTGTCATTTGTCGCGACGGTGTTGGAATGGACCGAAATTTGGCAGGTTGATTGGAAACGACCCTAGAAATTGGACTCGGGGCACAGACCCGGGATCACGGGATTTTGGCCAAATTCCGTCATTTAGGCCTCCGAATAATTAATTTCCGTATTAATTATGTCAGGTTGAAGATGTGTTGAAAAAAAATTAACAACGCAAAACCGCACCAATGGCAATTTTGTCATTTGTCGCGACGGTGTCGGAATGGGCCGAAATTTGGTAGGTTGATTGGAAGCGACCCTAGAAATTTGAGTCGGGGCACATACTTGGGATGACGGGATTTTAGCCGAATTCCTTTGTTTAGGCCTCCAAATGATTAATTTTCGTATTAATTATGTCAGGTTTAAGAAGTGTTGGATAGAAAATTAACAAAGAAAAACCGCACCAGGGGCAATTTCGTCATTTGTCGCGACGGTGTCGGAATGGGCCGAAATTTTACAGGTTGATTGGAAATGGCCCCAAAAATTGGACTCGGGGCATAGACCCGGGATCACGGGATTTTAGCCAAATTCCTTCGTTTAGGCCTCCAAATAATTAATTTTCGTATTAATTATGTTAGGCTGAAGAAGTGTTGGACAGAAAATTAACAAAGAAAACCGCACTAGGTGCAATTTCGTCATTTGTCGTGACTGTGTCGAAATGGGCTGAAATTTGGTAGGTTGATTGGAAACGGCCCGAGAAATTGGACTCTTGGCACATACTCAGGATCAAGAAATTTTGGCCAAATTCCTTTGTATAGGCCTTCAAATAATTAATTTTCGTATTTATTATGTCAGGCTGAAGAAGTGTTGGAGAGAAAATTAACAAAAAAAATCGCACCAGGGGCAATTTCGTTATTTGTCGCGACGTTGTCGGAATGGGTCGAAATTTGGCAGGTTGATTGGAAACGGCCTGAGAAATTGGACTCAGGGCACAAACCTAGGAACACAGGATTTTAGCTAAATTCCATCATTTAGGCCTCCGAATAATTAATTTTCGTTTTAATTATGTCAGGTTGAAAATGTGTTGGACAGAAAATTAACAACGTAAAATCGCACCAGGGGCAATTTTGTCATTTGTCACGACAGTATTGGAATGGGCCGAAATTTGGCAGGTTGAATGGAAACGGCCTGAGAAATTGGACTCGGGGCACAAACCTAGGAACAAGGATTTTAGCTAAATTCCATCGTTTAGGCCTCCGAATAATTAATTTTCGTATTAATTATGTCAAGTCGAAAAAGTGCTGGACAGAAAATTAAAAAAGAAAAACCGCACTTGGGGCAATTTTGTCATTTGTCGTGACGGTGTGGGAATGGGACAAAATTTGGCAGGTTGATTGAAAACGACCCGAGAAATTGGACTCGGGGCACAGACCCTGGATCACGGGATTTTAGCCAAATTCCTTCGTTTAGATCTCGAATAATTAATTTCCGTATTAATTATGTCAGGTTGAAAATATGTTGGACAGAAAATTGACAACGTAAAACCGCACTGGGGGTAATTTTGTCATTTGCAGCGACAGTGACAGAATGGGCCAAAATTCGGTAGGTTGATTGGAAACGGACCCAGAAATTGGAGTCAAGGCTCAGACCCAAGATCATGGGATTTTAACCAAATTCCTTCGTTTAGGCCTCCGAATAATTAATTCCCATATTAATTATATCAGGTTGAAGAAGTATTGGACGAAAAAAAAACAAAGTAAAACCACACCTGGGACAATTTCGTCATTTGTCGCGATGGTGTCGGAATGGGCAGAAATTTTGCCAGTTGATTGGGAACGGCCAGAGAAATTGTGCTCGGGTCACAGACCCGGGATCACGGGATTTTAGCCAAATTTTTACATTTAGGCCTCCAAATAATTAATTTCCGTATTAATTATGTCAAGTTGAAGATGTGTTGGAGAAAAAATTAACAACGTAAAACCGCACAAGGGGCAATTTTGTCATTCGTTGCGACGGTGTTGGAATGGACCGAAATTTGGCAGGTTGATTGGAAAAGGCCCCAGAAATTGGACTCGGGGCATAGACTCGGGATCACGGGATTTTAGCCAAATTCCTTCGTTTAGGCCTCCAAATAATTAATTTTCGTATTAATTATGTCAAGTAGAAGAAGTGTTGGACAGAAAATTAACAACACAAAACCGCACCAGGGGCAATTTTGTCATTTGTCACGACGGTGTCGGAATGGGCCGAAATTTGGCAGGTTGATTGGAAATGGCCCTAGAAATTGGAGTCGGGGCACAGACCCGGGATCACGGGATTTTAGCCAAATTCCTTCGTTTAGGCCTCCGAATAATTAATTTCTATATTAATTATGTCAAGTTGAAGAAGTGTTGGACAGAATATTATAAAAGAAAAACCGCACCAGGGGCAATTTCGTCATGTCACGACGGTGTCAGAATGGGTCGAAATATGGCAGGTTGATTGGAAACGGCCTCAGAAATTGGACTCGGGGTAAAGACCCGAGATCACGGGATTTTAGCGAAATTCCTTCGTTTACGCATCCGAATAATTAATTTCTGTATTAATTATGTTAGGTTGAAGATGTGTTGGACAGAAAATTAACAACGGAAAACCTCACCCGGGGCAATTTTGCCATTTGTCGCGACGGTATCGGAATGGGTCAAAATTTGGTAGGTTGATCGAAAACGGCCCAAGAAATTGGAGTCGGGGCACAGACCTGGGATCACGGGGTTTTAGCCAAATTCCTTCGTTTAGGCCTCCGAATAATTAATTTCCACATTAATTATGTCAGGTTGAAGAAGTTTTGGACAGAAAATTAAAAAAGAAAAATCGAACCACGGGCAATTTCGTAATTTGTCGCGACGGTGTTGGAATGGGCCGAAATTTGGGAGGTTGATTGGAAACGGTCTGAGAAATTGGACTCGGGACACAGACCCCGGATCACAGGATTTTAGCCAAATTCCTTCGTTTAGGCCTCCGAATAATTAATTTCCATATTAATTATGTCAGGTTGAAGTGTTGGACAGAAAATTAAAAAAGAATAACCGCACCAGGGGCAATTTCGTCATTTGTTGCGACGTTGTCGAAATGGGCCGAGATTTGGTAGGTTGATTGGAAACGGCCCCAGAAATAGGACTTGGGGCACAGACCCGGGATCACGAGATTTTAGCCAAATTCCTTCGTTTAGGCCTTCGAATAATAAATTTCCGTATTAATTATGTCAAGTTGAAGATGTGTTGGAAAGAAAATTAACAACGCAAAACCACACCAGGGGCAATTTTGTCATTTGCCGTGACGGTGTCGGAATGGGCCGAAATTTGGTAGGTTATAGGAAATGGCCTCGAAAATTAGACTCGGGGCACAGACCCGGGATCACGGGATTTTAGCCAAATTCCTTCGTTTAGGCCTCTGAATAATTAATTTCCCCATTAACATGTCAGGTCGATGAAGTGTTGGACAGAAAATTAACAAAGAAAAATTGAACCACGGGCAATTTCGTCATTTGTCGCGACGTTGCTGGAATGTGCCGAAATTTGGCAGGTTGATTGGAAACGGTCCGAGAAATTGGACTCGGGGCACAGACCCCGAATCACGGGATTTTAGCCAAATTCCTTCGTTTAGGCCTCCGAATAATTAATTTCCATATTAATTATGTCAGGTTGAAGTGTTAGACAGAAAATTAAAAAAGATAAACCGCACCAGGGGAATTTCGTCATTTGTCGCGACGATGTTGGAATGGGCCGAAATTTGGTAGGTTGATTGGAAATGGCCCGAAAAATTGGACTCGGGGCACAGACTCGGGATCATGGGATTTTAGCCAAATTCCTTCGTTTATGCCTCCGAATAATTAATTTCCATATTAATATGTAAGGTTGAAGAAGTGTTGGATAGAAAATTGACAAAGAAAAACCGCACAAGGGGCAATTTCGTCATTTGTCGCGATGGTGTCGGAATGGGCCGAAATTTGGCAGGTTGATTGAAACGGCCCGAGAAATTGGACTCGGGGACAGACCCGGGATCACGGGATTTTAGCCAAATTCCTTCGTTTAGGCCACCGAATAATTAATTCTCGTATTAATTATGTTAGGTTGAAGAAGTGTTGGATAGAAAATTGACAAAGAAAAATCGCACCAAAGGCAATTTCGTCATTTGTCCCGACGGTGTCGGAATGGGCCGAAATTTGGCAGGTTGATTGGAAACGACCCCAGAAATAGGACTTGGGGCACAAACCCAGGATCACAGGATTTTAGCCAAATTCCTTCATTTAGGCCTCCGAATAATATATTTCCGTATTAATTATGTCAGGTTGAAGATATGTTGGATAGCAAATTAACAACGCAAAATCGCACCAGGGACAATTTTGTCATTTATCGCGACGGTGTCGGAATGGGCCGAAATTTGGCAAGTTGATTGGAAACGGCCCGAAATAGGACTTGGGGCACAAACCCAGGATCACAGGATTTTAGCCAAATTCCTTCGTTCCGGCCTCCGAATAATTAATTTCGGTATTAATTATGTCAGGTTGAAGATATGTTGGATAGCAAATTAACAACGCAAAATCGCACCAGGGACAATTTTGTCATTTATCGCGACGGTGTCGGAATGGGCCGAAATTTGGCAAGTTGATTGGAAACGGCCCGAAATAGGACTTGGGGCACAAACCCAGGATCACAGGATTTTAGCCAAATTCCTTCGTTCCGGCCTCCGAATAATTAATTTCGGTATTAATTATGTCAGGTTGAAGATATGTTGGATAGCAAATTAACAACGCAAAATCGCACCAGGGACAATTTTGTCATTTATCGCGACGGTGTCGGAATGGGCCGAAATTTGGCAAGTTGATTGGAAACGGCCCGAAATAGGACTTGGGGCACAAACCCAGGATCACAGGATTTTAGCCAAATTCCTTCGTTCCGGCCTCCGAATAATTAATTTCGGTATTAATTATGTCAGGTTGAAGATATGTTGGATAGCAAATTAACAACGCAAAATCGCACCAGGGACAATTTTGTCATTTATCGCGACGGTGTCGGAATGGGCCGAAATTTGGCAAGTTGATTGGAAACGGCCCGAAATAGGACTTGGGGCACAAACCCAGGATCACAGGATTTTAGCCAAATTCCTTCGTTCCGGCCTCCGAATAATTAATTTTTGTATTAATTAAGTCAGGTTGAAGTAGCGTTGGGCAGAAAATTAACAACGCAAAACCGCACTAGGGACAGTTTTTTCATTTGTCGCGACGGTGTCGGAATGGGCCAAAATTTGGCAGGTTGATTGGAAACGGTCCCAAAAATTGGAGTCGTGGCGCAGACCCGGGAGCATGGGATTTTAACCAAATTCATTCGTTTAGGCCTCTGAATAATTAATTTCCGCATTAATTATGTCAGGTTGAAGATGTGTTGGATAGAAAATTAACAACGTAAAACCGCACCAGGGGAAATTCCATCATTTGTCTCGACATCGTCGAAATTGGCCGAAATTTGGCAAGTTGATTGGAAACGGCCAGAGAAATTGGACTCGGGGCACAGACCCTGGATCACGGGATTTTACCCAAATTTCTTCGTTTAGGCCTCCGAATAATTAATTTTCATATTAATTATGTCAGGTTGAAGTAGTGTTGGACCGAAAATTAAAAAAGAAAATCCGCACCAAGGGCAATTTCGTCATTTGTCGCGATGATGTCGGAATGAGCCAAAATTTGGCAGGTTGATTGGAAACGGCCCGAGAAATTGGACTCGGGGCACAGACCCAGGATCACGGGATTTTAGCTAAATTCCATGGTTTAGGCCTCCGAATAATTAATTTTCGTATTAATTATATCAGGTTGAAGATGTGTTGGACAGAAAATTAACAACACAAAACCGCACCAAAGACAATTTTGTCATTTGTCACGACGGTGTCGGAATGGGCCAAAACTTGGAAGGTTGATTAGAAATGGCCCCAGCAATTGAAATCGGGGCACAGACCCGGGATCACAGGATTTTAGGCAAATTCCTTCGTTCAGGGCTCTGAATAATTAATCTCCGTGTTAATCATGTCAGGTTGAAGAAGTGTTGGACAGAAAATTAACAACGCAAAACCGCACCAGGGACAATTTTCTCATTTGTCACAACGGTGTAGGAATGAGCCAAAATCAGGCAGGTTGATTGGAAACGGTCCCAGAAATTGGAATCGGGGCACAGACCCGGGATCACGGGATTTTAGCCAAATTCATTTGTTTAGGCCTCCGAATAATTAATTTCCGTATTAATTATGTCAGGTTGAAGATGTGTTTGACAGAAAATTGACAACGTAAAATCGTACCAGGGGCAATTTCGTCATTTCTCGTGACGGTGTCGGAATGGGCCGAAATTTGGCAGGTTGATTAGAAACAGCCCCAAAAATTGGACTCGTGACACAGACTCGGGATCACGGGATTTTAGCCAAATTCCTTCATTTAGGCCTCCGAATAATAAATTTTCGTATTAGTTATGTCAGGTTGAAGAATTGTTCGACAGAAAATTAAAAAAGAAAAACTGCACCAGGGGCAATTTCGTCATTTGTCACGACGGTGTCGGAATGGGCCGAAATTTGGCAGGTTGATTGGAGACGGCCCTAGAAAATGGACTCGGGGCACAGACCTGGTTTCACGGGATTTTAGCCAAATTCTTTCGTTTAGGCCTCCAAATAATTAATTTCCGTATTAATTATGTCAAGTTGAAGAAGAGTTGGACTGATAATTAACAAAGAAATACCGCACCTGGGGCAATTTCGTAATTTGTCACGATGGTGTCGGAATGGGCTGTAATTTAGCAGGTTGATTGGAAATGGCCTGAGAAATTGGACTCGAGGCACAGACCCAGGATAACGAGATTTTAGCCAAATTCCATCTTTTAGGCCTCCGAATAATTAATTTCCGTATTAATTATGTCAAGTTGAAGATGTGTTGGACAGAAAATTAACAATGCAAAACCGTACCCGGGGTAATTTTGTCATTTATCACAACAGTGTCGGAATGGGCCGAAATTTAGCAGGTTGATTGGAAACGGGCCCAGATATTGCAGTCGGGGCACAGACCGGGGATCACGGGATTTTGGCCAAATTTCTTCGTTTAGGCCTCCGAATAATTAATTTCCGTACTAATTATGTCAGGTTGAAGAAATGTTGGACAGTAAATAAACAATGTAAAATTGCACCTGGAGCAATTTCGTCATTTGTCGCAACGGTGTCGAAATGGGCCGAAATTTGGCAGGTTGATTGGATACGGCCCCTTGAATTGGACTCGGGGCACGGACCCGGGATCACGGGATTTTAGACATATTCGTTCGTTTAGGCCTCCGAATAATTAATTTCCGTATTAATTATGTCAGGTTGAAGATGTGGTGGACAGAAAATTAAAATTGCAAAACTGCACCACAGGCAATTTTGTCATTTTTCGCGACGATGTCGGAATGGGCCGAAATTTGGCAGGTTGGCTGGAAATGGCCTGAGAAATTGGACTCGGGGCACAGACTCAGGATCATGGGATTTTAGCCAAATTCCTTCGTTTAGGACTCCAAATAATTAATTTCAGTATTAATTATGTCAGGTGGAAGATGTGTTGGATAGAAAATTAACAACGCAAAACCACACCAGGGACAATTTTGTCATTTGTCGGGACGGTGTCGGAATGGGCCAAAACTTGGAAGGTTGATTAGAAACGGCCCCAGAAATTGAAGTTGGGGCACAGACTCGGGATCACGGGATTTTAGCCAAATTCCTTCGTTCAGGTGTCCAAATAATTAATTTCTGTATTAATCATCTCAGGCTGAAGAAGTGTTGGACAGAAAATTAACAACGCAAAACCGCACCAGGGAAAATTTTGTCATTTGCCGCGACGGTTTAGGAATGGGCCAAAATTAGGTAGGTTGATTGGAAACGGCCCCAGAAATTGGAGTCGGGGCACAGACCCGGGATCACGAGATTTTAGCCAAATTCATTCGTTTAGGCCTCCGAATAATTAATTTCCGTATTAATAATGTCAGGTTGAAGATGTGTTGGACAGAAAATTAACAACGTAAAATCGCACCAGGAGCAATTTCATCATTTGTCGCGACGGTGTCGGAATGGGCCGAAATTTGGCAGGTTGATTTGAAACGGCCCCAAAAATTGGACTCGGGGTACAGACCTGGGATCATGGGGATTTTAGCCAAATTCCTTCATTTAGGCCTCTGAATAGTAAATTTTCGTGTTAATTATGTCAGGTTGAAGAAGAGTTGGGTAGAAAATTAACAAAGAAAAACCGCACCAGGGGCAATTTCATCATTTGTCGCGACGGTGTCGGAATGGGCCGAAATTTGGCAGGTTGATTTGAAACGGCCCCAAAAATTGGACTCGGGGTACAGACCTGGGATCATGGGGATTTTAGCCAAATTCCTTTGTTTGGGCCTCCAAATAATTAATTTTCGTATTAATTATGTCAAGTGGAAGAAGAGTTGGGTAGAAAATTAACAAAGAAAAACCGCACCAGGGGCAATTTCATCATTTGTCGCGACAGTGTCGGAATGGGCCAAAATTTGGCAGGTTGATTGGAAACGGCCCGAGAAATTGGACTCAGGGCACATACCCGGGATCACAGGATTTTAGCGAAATTCCTTCGTTTAGGCCTCCGAATAATTAATTTCCGTATTAATTATGTCAGGCTGAAGAAGTGTTGGACAGAAAATTAACATAGAAAAACCGCACCAGGGGCAATTTTGTCATTTATCGCGATGGTGTCGGAATGGGCCGAAATTTGGCAGGTTGATTGGAAGCGGCCCGAGAAATTGGACTCGGGGCACATACCCGGGATCACAGGATTTTAGTGAAATTCCTTTGTTTAGGCCTCCGAATAATTAATTTCCGTATTAACTATGTCAGGTTGAAGAAGTGTTGGATAGAAAATTAACATAGAAAAACCGCACCAGGGGCAATTTTATCATTTATCGCGACGGTGTCGGAATGGGACGAAATTTGGTAGGTTGATTGGAAACGGCCCGAGAAATTGAACTCGGGGCACATACCCGGGATCACAGAATTTTAGCGAAATTCCTTTGTTTAGGGCTCCGAATAATTAATTTTCGTATTAATTATGTCAGGCTGAAGAAGTGTTGGACAGAAAATTAACATAGAAAAGCCACACCAGGGGCAATTTTGTCATTTATCGTGATGGTGTCGGAATGGGTCGAAATTTTGCAGGTTGATTGGAAACGGCCTGAGAAATTTAACTCGGGCACATACCCGGGATCACTGGAATTTAACGAAATTCCTTCGTTTAGGCCTCCGAATAATTAATTTTTGTATTAATTATGTCAGGCTAAAGAAGTGTTGGACAGAAAATTAACAAAGAAAAATCGCAGCAGGGGTAATTTTGTCATTTGTCACTACGGTGTCGGAATGAGCCGAAATTTAGCAAGTTGATTGGAAACGGCCCAAGAAATTGGACTCGGGGCACAGACCCAGGATCGTGGGATTTTAACCAAATTCCTTCGTTTAGACTTCCAAATAATTAATTTTCGTATTAATTATGTCAGGTTGAAGAAGTGTTGGACAGAAAATTAACAACGCAAAACCGCACCAGGGACAATTTTGTCATTTGTCGCGACGGTATCAGTATGGGCCAAAATTAGGCAGGTTGATTGGAAACGGCCCCAGAAATTGGAGTCGGGGCATGGACTTGGGATCACGGGATTTTAGCCAAATTCCTTTGTTTAGGCCACCGAATAATTAATTTTCATATTAATTATGTTAGGTTTAAGAAGTGTCGGATAGAAAATTAACAAAGAAAAACTGCACCAGGGGCAATTTCGTCATTTGTTGTGACGCTTTTGGAATGGGCCGAAATTTGGCAGGTTGATTGGAAATTGCCCTAGAAACTGGACTCGGGGCATAGACCCGGGATCACGGGATTTTAGCCAAATTCCTTAGCTTAGGCCTTCGAATAATTAATTTTCGTATTAATTATGTCAGGTTGAAGATGAGTTGGATAGAAAATTAACAACGAAAAACCTCACCAGGGACAATTTTGTAATTTGTCGCGACAGTGTCGGAATGGGCTAAAATTTGGCAGGTTGATCGGAAACGGCCCCAGAAATTGGAGTGGGGGCACAAACCCGGGATCACAGGATTTTAGCCAAATTCCTTCGTTTAGGCCTCCGAATAATTAATTTACGTATAAATTATGTTAGGTTGAAGTTTTCGACAGAAAATTAACAATGCAAAACCGCACCAGGGGCAATTTAGTCATTTGTCGCGACAGTGTTGGAATGGGCCGAAATTTGGAAGGTTGATTGGAAACGGCCCCAGAAATTGGAGTCGGGGCACAAATCGAGGATCACGGGATTTGATCCAAATTTCTTCATTTAGGCCTCCGAATAATTAGTTTCTGTATTAATTATGTCTGGTTGACGAAGTGTTGGGCAGAAAATAAACAACGCAAAACCGCACCTGGAGCAATTTCGTCATTTGTCGGGACGGTGTCGGAATTGGCCGAAATTTGGCAGGTTGAATGGAAACGGCCCCTAGAATTGGACTCGGGGCACGGACCCAGGATCACGCGATTTTAGACAAATTCCTTTGTTGAGGCTTCCGAATAATTAATTTTCATATTAATTATGTCAGGTTGAAGATGTGTTGGATAGAAAATTAACAACGCAAAACCGCACAAGGGGTAATTTTTTCATTTGTTGCGACGGTGTTGGAATGGACCGAAATTTAGTAGTTTGATTGGAAACAGCCCCAGAAATTGGACTCGGGGCACAGACCCGGGATCACGGGATTTTAACCAAATTCCTTCGTTTAGGCCTCCGAATAATTAATTTTCGTATTAATTATGTCAGGTTGAAGAAGTGTTGGACAGAAAATTAACAACACAAGACCGCACCAGGGACAATTTTGTCATTTGTCACGACGGTGTCGGAATGGGCGAAAACTTGGAAGGTTGATTAAAAACGGCCCCAGAAATTGAAATCGGGGCACAGACCCGGGATCACAGGATTTTAGCCAAATTCCTTCGTTCAGGCCTCCAAATAATTGATTTTCATATTAATTATGTCAGGCTGAAGAAGTGTTGGATAGAAAATTAACAAAAAATAACCGCACCAGGGGCAATTTTGTCGTTTGTCGCGACGGTGTCGGAATGGGCCGAAATTTGGCAGGTTGATTGGAAATGGCCCAAGAAATTGGAGTTGGGGCACAGGCACAGGATCACGGGATTTTAGCCAAATTCCTTCATTTAGGCCTCCGAATAATTAATTTTTCTATTAATTATGTCAGGTTGAAGAAGTGTTGGACAGAATATTATATAAAAAAAACCGCACTAGGGGCAATTTCATCATTTGTCGCGACGGTGTCGGAATGGGCCGAAATTTGGCAGGTTGATTGGAAACGGCCCCAGAAATTGGACTCAGGGCACAGACCCGGGATCACGGGATTTTGGCAAAATTTCATTGTTTAGGCATCCGAATAATTAATTTTCGTATTAATTATGTCAGGTTGAAGTTGTGTTGGACAGAAAATTAACAACGGAAAACTTCACCAGGGACAATTTTGTCATTTGTCGCGACGGGGTCGGAATGGGCCAAAATTTGGCAGGTTGATCGAAAACGGCCCCAGAAATTAGAGTCGGGGCATAGACCCGGGATCACGAGGTTTTTGCCAAATTCCTTCATTTAGGCCTCCGAATAATTAATTTTCGTATTAATTATGTCAAGTTGAAGAAGTTTTGGACTGAAAATTAACAAAAAAAAAACCGCACCTGGGCAATTTTGTCATTTGTCACGACGGTGTCGTAATGGGCCGAAATTTGGAAGGTTGATTGGAAGCGGTCCGAGAAATTGGACACGGGGCACAGACCCGGGATCACGGGATTTTAGCCAAATTCCATCTTTTAAGCCTCCGAATAATTAATTCCTGTATTAATTGTGATAGGTCGAAGATGTGTTGGACAGAAAATTAACAATGCAAAACCGCATCAGGGACAATTTTGTCATTTGTCGTGACAGTGTCGGAATGGACCGAAATTTGGCAGGTTGATTGGAAACGGCCCCAGAAATTGGAGTTGGGGCACAGACCGAAGATCACGGGATTTTAACCAAATTTCTTTGTTTAGGCCTCCTAATAATTAATTTCTGTGTTAATTATGTCAAGTTGAAGAAGTGCTGGACAGAAAATAAACAACTCAAAACCGCACCTGGAGCAATTTCGTCATTTGTCGCGACAGTGTCGGTATGGGCCGAAATTTGGCAGGTTGATTGGAAACGGCCCCAGAAATTGGACTCAGGGCACAGACCCGGGATCACGGGATTTTAGCCAAATTTCTTCGTTTAGGCATCCGAATAATTAATTTTCGTATTAATTATGTCAGGTTGAAGATGTGTTGGATAGAAAATTAACAACGGAAAACCTCAGCAGGGACAATTTTGTCATTTGTCGCGACGGGGTCGGAATGGGCCAAAATTTGGCAGGTTGATCGAAAACGGCCCCAGAAATTGGAGTTGGGGCATAGACCCGGGATCACGGGGTTTTAGCCAAATTCCTTCGTTTAGGCCTCTGAATAATTAATTTTCGTATTAATTATGTCAGGTTGAAGAAGTTTTGAACTGAAAATTAACAAAAAAAATCATACCTGGGCAATTTCGTCATTTGTAACGATGGTGTCGGAATGGGCCGAAATTTGGCAGGTTGATTGGAAACAACCCGAGAAATTGGACATGAGGCACAGACCCGGGATCACGGGATTTTAGCCAAATTCCATCTTTTAGGCCTCCGAATAATTAATTTCCGTATTAATTATGATAGGTGGAAGATGAGTTGGATAGAAAATTAACAGCGAAAAACCTCACCAAGGACAATTTTTTCATTTGTCGCGACAGTGTCGGAATGGGCTAAAATTTGGCAGGTTGATTGGAAACGGCCCCAGAAATTGGAGTCGGGGCACAGACCGGGGATCACGGGATTTTAGCCAAATTTCTTTGTTTAGGCCTCTGAATAATTAATTTTCGTGTTAATTATGTCAAGTTGAAGAAGTGCTGGATAGAAAATAAACAACGCAAAACCGCACGTGGAGCAATTTCGTCATTTGTCGCGACGGTGTCAGTATGGGCCGAAATTTGGCAGGTTGATTGGAAATGGCGCCTAGAATATGACTCGGGGCACGGACCCAGGATCAAGGGATTTTAGACAAATTCCTTCGTTTAGGCCTCCGAATAATCAATTTTCGTATTAATTATTTCAGGTTGAAGATGTGATGGACAGAAAATTAACAACGCAAAACCGTACCAGGGGCAATTTTGTCATTTGTCACGATGATGTTGGAATGGGCCGAAATTTGGCAGGTTGATTGGAAATGGTCCCAGAAATTGGACTCGGGGCATAGACACGGGATCATGGGATTTTAGCCAAATTCCTTCGTTTAGGCCTCCGAATAATTAATTTCAATATTAATTATGTCAGGTTGAAGATGTGTTGGACAGAAAGTTAACAACGCAAAACCGCACCAGGGACAATTTTGTCATTTGTCGCGACGGTGTCGGAATGGGCCAAAACTTGGAAGGTTGATTAGAAACGGCCCCAGAAATTGAAGTCGGGGCACAGACTCGGGATCGCGGGATTTTAGCCAAATTCCTTCGTTTAGGCATCCGAATAATTAATTTTCATATTAATCATTGCAGGTTGAAGAAGTGTTGGACAGAAAATTAACAACGCAAAAACCGCACCAGGGACAATTTTGTCATTTGTCGCAACGGTGTAGTAATGGGCCAAAATTAGGTAGGTTGATTGGAAATGGCCCCAGAAATTGGAGTCGGGGCACAAACCCGGGATCACGGGATTTTAGCCAAATTCATTCGTTTAGGCCTCAGAATAATTAATTTCCGTATTAATTATGTCAGGTTGAAGATGTGTTGGACAGAAAATTAGCAACGTAAAATCGCACCAGGGGCAATATCGTCATTTGTCGTGACGGTATCGAAATGGGTCGAAATTTGGCAGGTTCATTGGAAACGGCCCCAAAAATTGGACTCGGGGCACAGACCTGGTATCATGGGATCTTAGCCAAATTCCATCATTTTGGCCTCCGAATAATAAATTTTCGTTTTAATAATGTCAGGTTGAAGAAGGACAGAAAATTAAAAAAGAAAAACTGCACCTGGGGCAATTTCGTCATTTGTCGCGACGGAGTCGGAATGGGCCGAAATTTGGCAGGTTGATTGGAGACGGCCCCAGAAAATGGACTCGGGGCACAGACCTGGTTTCACGGGATTTTAGCCAAATTCCTTCGTTTAGGCCTCCAAATAATTAATTTTCGTATTAATTATGTCAAATTGAAGAAGAGTTGGACAGAAAATTAACAAAGAAAAACTGCACCAGGGGCAATTTTGTCATTTGTCATGACAGTGTCGGAATGGGCCGAAATTTGGCAGGTCGATTGGAACCGGCCTGAGAAATTGGACCCGGGGCACATACCCGGGATCACAGGATTTTAGCGAAATTCCTTCTTCGTTTAGGCCTCCGAATAATTAATTTTCGTATTAATTATGTTAGGCTGAAGAAGTGTTGGACAAAAAATTAACAAAGAAAAATCGCACCAGGAGCAATTTTTTCATTTGTCGCGACGCTGTCAGAATGGGCCGAAATTTGCCAGGTTGATTGGAAACGGCCCAAGAAATTGGACTCGGGGCACAGACCTGGGATCATGGGATTTGTGCCTCGAGTCCAATTTCTGGGGCCGTTTCCAATCAACCTGCCAAATTTCGGCCCATTCCGATACCGTCGCGAATAATGGCAAAATTGCCCCTAGTGCGATTTTTTTGTTCATTTTCTATCCAACACTTCTTCAGCCTAGCATAATTAATACGGAAATTAATTATTCGGAGGCCTAAATGAAGGAATTTGGCTAAAAATTCGTAATCCCGAGTCTGTGCCACGACTCCAATTTCGGGGACCGTTTCCAATCAACTTGCCAAATTTCGGTCTATTCCGACACCGTTGCGACAAATGACAAAATTGCCCCTGATACAGTTTTTCTTTTTTAATTTTTTGTCCAACACTTCTTCAGCCTGACATAATTAATACAGAAATTAATTATTCAGAGGCCTAAATGAAGGAATTTGGCTAAAATCCCGTGATCCCGGGCATGTACCTCGAGTCCAATTTCTCGGGGCGTTTCCAATCAACATGCCAAATTTCGTCTAATTCCAACACCGTCGCGACAAATGAGGAAATTTCCCCAGGTACGGTTTTGCGTTGTTAATTTTTTGTCCAACACATCTTCAACCTGACATAATTAATACGGAAATTAATTACTCGGAGGCCTAAACGAAGGAATTTGGCTAAAATCTCGTGATCCTGGGTCTGTGCTCCGAGTCCAATTTCTGGGTCCGTTTCCAATCAACTTGCCAAATTTTGGCCCATTCCGACACCGTCGTAACAAATGACGAAATTGCCCCTGGTGCAATTTTTCTTTGTTAATTTTCGGTGACATAAATAATACGAAAATTAATTATTCGGGGGCCTAAATGAAGAAATTTGGCTAAAATCTCGTGATTCCAAGTCTGTACCCTGACTCCAATCTGTCGGGCCATTTCCAATCAACCAGGCAAATTTCGGTCCATTCCGACACCGTTGCGAGAAATGACGAAATTACCCCTGTTGCGGTTTTTCTTTGCTAATTTTCTGCCCAACACATCTTCAACCTGACATAATTTATACGGAAATTAATTATTCGGAGGCCTAAACAAAGGAGTTTGGCTAAAATCTTGTGATCTCGGGTCTACGCCCCGACTCCAATTTCTGGGGCCGTTTTCAATCAACCTGCCAAATTTCGGCCCATTTCGACACCGTCGCGACAAATTACGAAATTGTACCAAGTACGATTTTGCGTTGTTAATTTTCAGTCCAACACATCTTCAACTTAACATAATTAATATGGATATTAATTATTTGGAGGCCTAAACGAAGGAATTTGGCTAAAATCTCGTGATCCTAGGTCCACGCCCCGAGTCCAATTCCTGGGACCGTTTCCAATCAACCTGCCAAATTTCGGCCCATTCCGACACCGTCGCGACAAAGAACGAAATTGCCCCTGGTGTGGTTTTTTTGTTAATTTTCTGTCCAACACTTCTTTAGCCTGACATAATTAATACGGAAATTAATTATTCGGAGGCCTAAACGAAGGAATTTGGCTAAAATCCCGTGATCCCGAGTCTGTACCCCGAGTCCAATTTCTAGGGCCATTTCCAATCAACCTGCCAAATTTCGGCCCAATCCAACACTGTCGCGACAAACGACGAAATTGCTCTTGGTGCAGTTTTTTTTGCTCATTTTCTGTCAAACACTTCTTCAACCTAACATAATTAATACAATAATAAATTATTCGAAGGCATAAACGAAGGAATTTGGCTAAATTTTCGTGATCCCGTGTTTGTGCCCCGAGTTCAATTTTTGGGGCCGTTTCCAATCAACCTGCCAAATTTCGGCCCATTCCGACACCGTCGTGACAAATCACGAAATTGCCCCTGGTGCGATTTTTCTCGTTTAATCTTTTGTCCAACACTTCTTCAGCATGACATAATTAATACGGAAATTAATTATTCGGAGGCCTAAACGAAGAAATTTGGCTAAAATCCCGTGTTCCCCCGTTTGTGCCCCGAGTCCAATTTCTCGGGGTATTTCCAATCGACCTGCCAAATTTCGGCCCATTCCGACAACGTTGCGACAAATGATGAAATTGCCCCTGGTGTGGTTTTGCGTTGTTAATTTTTTGTCAAACACATCTTCAACCTAACATAATTAATACGAAAATTAATTATTTGGAGGCCTAAACGAAGGAATTTGGCTCAAATCCAGTGATCCAGGGACTGTGCCCCGAGTCCAATTTTTGGGGCCGTTTCCAATCAACCTACTAAATTTCGGCCCATTCCGACACCATCGTGACAAATGATGAAATTGTCCCTGGTGCGATTTTGCGTTGTTAATTTTCTATCTAACACATCTTCAACCTGACATAATTAATAGGGAAATTAATTATTCGGAGGCCTAAATGAAGGAATTTGGCTAAAATCTCGCGATCCCGGGTCTGTGCCCCGACTCCAATGTCTGGGGCCGTTTCCAATCAACCTGCCAAATTTTGGCCCATTCTGGCGTCGTCGCAACAAATGACAAATTGTCCCTGGTGCGATTTTGCGTGGTTAATTTTATGTCCCACACATCTTCAACCTAACATAATTAATACGGAAATTAATTATTCGGAGGCCTAAACGAAGGAATTTGTCTAAAATCCCATGATCCGGAGTCTGTGCCCCTAGTCCAATTTCTCGGGCCGTTTCCAATCAACCTGCCAAATTTCGGCCCATTCCGACACCGTCCCGACAAATGACGAAATTTCCCCTGGTGCGGTTTTTCTTTGTTAATTTTCTGTCCAACACTTCTTCAGCCTGACATAATTAATACACAAATTAATTATTCGGAGGCCTAAACGAAGGAATTTAGCGAAAATCCTCTGATCCCGGGCCTGTGCCCCGACTTCAATTTCTCGGGCCGTTTCAAATCAACCTACCAAATTTCGGCCCATTACGACACCATCGCAACAAATGACGAAATTGTCCTTGGTGCGGTTTTGCATTGTTAATTTTCTGTCCAACACATCTTCAACGTAACATAATTAATATGGAAATTAATTATTCGGAGGCCTAAACGAAGGAATTTGGCTAAAATCCTATGATCCTAGGTCTGTGCCCCGAGTCGAATTTTTGTGTTGTTTCCAATCAACCTGCCAAATTTCGACCTATTCCGACACCGTCGCGACAAATGACGAAATTTTCCCTTTTGTGTTTTACGTTGTTAATTTTCTGTCCAACACATCTTCAACCTGAAATAATTAATACGGAACTAAACGAAGGAATTTGGCTAAAATTCCGTGATCCCGGGTCTATGCCCCGACTCCAATTTCTGGAGCTGTTTCCAATCAACCAGCCAAATTTCGGCCCATTCCGACACCGTTGCGACAAATGACGAAATTTCCCCTGGTGCGATTTTTCTTTGTTAATTTTCTGTCCAATGCTTCTTCAACCTAACATAATTAATGCAGAAATTAATTATTCTGAGGCCTAAAATAAAAGGAATTTTGTTAAAATCCCGTGATCTCGGGTCTGTGCTCCGAGTCCAATTTCTAGGGCCGTTTCCAATCAACAGGCCATATTTCAATCCATTCCGACACCGTCGAAACATATGACGAAATTTCCCCTGGTCCGATTTTTCTTTGTTAATTTTCTATCCAACACTTCATCAACCTGACATAATTAGTGCATAAATTAATTATTCGGAGGCCTAAACAATGGAATTTGGCTAAAATCCTGTGATCCCGGGTCAGTACCCTGAGTCCAATTTCTGGGGCGTTTCCAATCAACCAGCCAAATTTCGGCCCATTCCGACGCCGTCGCGACAAATGACGAAATTTCCCTTGGTGCAGTTTTTCATTGTTAATTTTCTGTCCAACACTTTTTCAACTTGACATAAGTAATACGAAAATTAATTATTCGGAGGCCTAAACGAAGAAATTTGGCTAAAATCCCATGATCCTGGGCCTGTACTCCGACTCTAATTTCTGGGGCCCTTTCCAATCAACCTGCCAAATTTTGGCCCATTTCGACACCTTTTCAACAAATGATGAAATTGTCCCTAGTGCGGTTTTCCATTGTTAAATTTTTTGTCCAACACATCTTCAACCTGACATAATTAATAAGAAAATTGATTATTCGGAGGCCTAAACGAAGGAATTTGGCTAAAATCCTGTGATCCCGGGTCTGTGCCCGAGTCCAATTTCTGGGGCCGTTTCCAATTAACCTGGCGAATTTCGGCCCATTCTGACACCGTCACGGCAAATCACGATATTCTCCCTGGTGCAGTTTTGCGTTGTTAATTTTCTGTCCAACACATCTTCAACCTGACATAATTAATACGAAAATTAATTATTCGGAGGCCTAAATGATGGAATTTGGCTAAAATCCCGTGATCCCGGGTCTTTGCCCCGAGTCCAATTTCAGGGTTTGTTTCCAACCAACCTGCCAAATTTCGGCCCATTCCGACAACGTCGCGACAAATGACGAAATTTTCCCTAGTGCGATTTCTTTGTTAATTTTCTGTCCAATACTTCTTCAACCTGACATAATTAATGCGGAAATTAATTATTCGGAAGCCTAAATGAAGGAATTTGGCTAAAATCTCGTGATCCCGGGTCTGTGCCCGAGTCCAATTTCTGGGGCCGTTTCCAATTAACCTGGCGAATTTCGGCCCATTCTGACACCGTCACGGCAAATCACGATATTCTCCCTGGTGCAGTTTTGCGTTGTTAATTTTCTGTCCAACACATCTTCAACCTGACATAATTAATACGAAAATTAATTATTCGGAGGCCTAAATGATGGAATTTGGCTAAAATCCCGTGATCCCGGGTCTTTGCCCCGAGTCCAATTTCAGGGTTTGTTTCCAACCAACCTGCCAAATTTCGGCCCATTCCGACAACGTCGCGACAAATGACGAAATTTTCCCTAGTGCGATTTCTTTGTTAATTTTCTGTCCAATACTTCTTCAACCTGACATAATTAATGCGGAAATTAATTATTCGGAAGCCTAAATGAAGGAATTTGGCTAAAATCTCGTGATCCCGGGTCTGTGCCCTGAATCCAATTTTTGGGACCGTTTCTGGTCAACCTGCAAAATTTCGGCCCATTCCGACGCCATCGCGACAATTAACCAAATTTTCCTCGGTGCGGTTTTTCTTTATTAATTTTCTGTCCAACACTTCTTCAACCGGACATAAGTAATACGGAAATTAATTATTTGAAGGCCTAAACGAAGGAATTTGGCCAAAATCTCGTGATCCCAGGTCTGTGCCCCGAGTCCAATTTCTGGGGCCGTTTCCAATTAACCTGCCAAATTTCAGCCCATTTCGACACCGTCGTGACAAATGATGAAATTTTCCCTAGTGCGGTTTTCCTTTGTTAATTTTCTGTCCAACACTTCTTCAACCCGACATAATTAGTGCAGAAAATAATTATTCGGAGGCCTAAATGATGAAATTTGGCTAAAATCCTGTGATCCCGGGTCTGTGCCCCGAGTCCAATTTCTGGGGCGTTTTCAATCAACCTGCCAAATTTGGGCCCTTTCCGACGCCGTTACGACAAAAAATGAAATTTCCCCTGGTGCAGTTTTTCTTTGTTAATTTTCTGTCCAACACTTCTCCAACCTGACATAAGTAATACGGAAATTAATTATTCGGAGGCCTAAACGAAGGAATTTGACTAAAATCCTGTGATCCCGGGCCTGTGCCCCGACTCCAATTTATGGGGCCGTTCCCAATAAACCTGCCAAATTTCAGCCCATTTCGACACCTTCGTAACAAATGATGAAATTGTCCCTGATGCGGTATTGCATTGTTAATTTTCTATCCAACACATCTTCGACCTGACAATTAATACGAAAATTAATTATTCGGAGGCCTAAATGAAGGAATTTGGCTAAAATATCGTGATCCCAGGTCTGTGCCCCGAGTCCAATTTTTGGTGCCATTTCCAATCAACCTGCCAAATTTCGGCCTATTCCGACACCGTCGCGACAAACGACGAAATTGTCCATGGTGTGGTTTTACGTTGTTAATTTTCTTTCCAACACATCTTCAACCTAAAATAATTAATACGAAAATTAATATTCGGAGGCCTAAATAAAAGAATTTGGCTAAAATCCCGTGATCCCGGGTCTGTGCCCCGACTCCAATTTCTGGAGCCGTTTCCAATAAACCTGCCAAATTTCAGCCCATTTCGACACCTTCACGACAAATGACGAAATTTCCCCTAGTGAGATTTTTCTTTGTTAATTTTCTGTCCAACACTTCTTCAACCGGACATAATTAATGCGGAAATTAATTATTCGGAGGCCCAAACTAAGGAATTTGGCCAAAATACCGTGATCCCGGGTCTGCGCCCCGAGTCCGATTTCTGGGGCGTTTCCAATCAACCTGCCAAATTTTGGCCCATTTCGACGCCGTCACGACAAATGACGAAATTTCCTCTGGTGCGGTTTTTCTTTGATAATTTTCTGTCCAACACTTCCTCAACCTGACATAAGTAATACAGAAATTAATTATTCGGAGGCCTAAACGAAGGAATTTGGCCAAAATCCCGTGATCTTGGGTCTACGCCCCGAGTACAATTTCTGGGGCCGTTTCCAATCAACTTGCCAAATTTTAGGCCATTCCGACACCGTAGCGACAAATTACGAAATTTCCCCTGGTGCGGTTTTTCTTTGTAAATTTTCTGTCCAACACTTCTTCAACTTGACATAATTAGTGCGGAAATTAATTATTCGAAGGCCTAAACGAAGGAATTTGGCTAAAATCCCATGATCCCGGGTCAGTTCCCGAGTCCAATTTCTGGGGCGTTCCCAATCAACCTGCCAAATTTCGGCCCATTCCTATGCCGTCGCGACAAATGAGGAAATGTCCCCTGGTCCAGTTTTTCTTTGTTAATTTTCTGTCCAACACTTCTTCAACCAGACATAAGTAATACGGAAATTAATTATTCGGAGGCCTAAATGAAGGAATTTGGCTAAAATCCCGTGATCCCGGGCCAGTACCCTGACTCCAATTTTTGGGGCCCTTTTCAATTAACCTGCCAAATTTCGGCCCATTCCGACACCTTTGCAACAAATAACGAAATTGTCCTTGGTGCTGTTTTGCATTGTTAATTTTCTGTCCAACACATCTCCAACCTGACATAATTAATACGGAAATTAATTATTTGGAGGCCTAAACGAAGGAATTTGGCAAAAATCCCGTGATCCCGGGTCTGTGCCCCGAGTCCAATTTCTGGGGCCGTTTCCAATCAACCTGCCAAATTTCGGCCCATTCCGACATCGTCGCGACAAATGACAAAAATTACCCCTAGTGCGGTTTGGCGTTGTTAATTTTCTGTGCAACAAATCTTCAACCTGACATAATTAATACAAAATTTAATTATTCGGAGGCCTAAACGAGGGAATTTGGCTAAAATCCCGTGATCTCGGGTCTGTGCCCCGAGTCCAATTTCTGGGGTCGTTTCCAATCAACCTGCCAAATTTCAGCCCATTGCGACACCGTTGAGACAAATGACAAAATTGCCCCCGGTGCGGTTTTGCGTTGTTAATTTTCTGGCCAACACATCTTCAACCTGACATAATTAATATGGAAATTAATTATTCGGAGGCCTAAACGAAGGAATTTGGCTAAAATCCCGCAATCCCGGGTCTGTGCCCCGAGTCCAATTTCTCGGGCCGTTCCCAATCAACCAGCCAAATTTTGGCCCATTCTAACACGTCGCGACAAATGACAAAATTGCCTCTGGTGCGGTTTGGCGTTGTTAATTTTCTATCCAACACATCTTCAACCTCGGGCCGTTCCCAATCAACCAGCCAAATTTTGGCCCATTCTAACACGTCGCGACAAATGACAAAATTGCCTCTGGTGCGGTTTGGCGTTGTTAATTTTCTATCCAACACATCTTCAACCTCGGGCCGTTCCCAATCAACCAGCCAAATTTTGGCCCATTCTAACACGTCGCGACAAATGACAAAATTGCCTCTGGTGCGGTTTGGCGTTGTTAATTTTCTGTCCAACACTTCCTCAACCTGACATAATTAATACGGAAATTAATTATTCGGAGGCCTAAACTAAGGAATTTAGATAAAATCCCTTGATCTCGGGTATGTGCCCCGAGTCCAATTTCTGGGGCCATTTCTAATCAACCAGCCAAATTTTGGCCCATTCTAACACGTCGCGACAAATGACAAAATTGCCTCTGGTGCGGTTTGGCGTTGTTAATTTTCTGTCCAACACATCTTCAACCTAACATAATTAATACGAAAATTAATTATTCGGAGGCCTAAACGAGGGAATTTGGCTAAAATCCCATGATCCCTGGTCTGTGCCCCGAGTCCAATTTCTCGGGCCATTTCCTATCAACCCGCCAAATTTTGGCCCATTCCGACACCGTCCGACAATTTACGAAATTGTCCCTGGTGCTGTTTTTCTTTATAAATTTTCTGTCCAACACTTCTTCAGCCTGACATAATTAATACGGAAATTAATTATTCGGAGGCCTAAACGATGGAATTTGGCTAAAATCCTGTGATCCCAGGTATGTGCCCGGAGTCCAATTTCTCGGGCCGTTTCCATTCAACCTGCCAAATTTTGGCCCATTCCAACACTGTCGCGGCAAATGAAGAAATTTCCCTTGGTGCGGTTTGTCTTCGTTAATCTTCTGTCCAACACTTCTTCAACCTGACATAATTAATACGGAAATTAATTATTCGGAGGCCTAAACGAATGAATTTGGTTAAAATCCTGTGATCCAGAGTCTGTGCCCCGACTCCAATTTCTGGGGCCGTTTCCAATCAACCTGCCAAATTTCATCCCATTCTGACACTGTCATGACAAATGACAAAATTGCCCCTGGTGCGGTTTTGCGTTGTTAATTTTTTGTCCAACACTTCTTTAGCCTGACATAATTAATACGAAAATTAAATATTCGGAGGCCTAAACGGGGGAATTTGGCTAAAATCTCGTGATCTCGGGTCTATTCCCCGAGTCTAATTTCTGGGGCCGTTTCTAATCAACTTGCCAAATTTCGGCCCATTCCGACACCGTCGCGACAAATGATAAAATTGCCCCTGGTACGGTTTTGCGTTGTTAATTTTCTGTCCAACACATCTTCAACCTGACATAATTAAGACGGAAATCAATTATTCGAAGGCCTAAACAAAGGAATTTGGCTAAAATCCCGTGATCCCGGGTCTGTGCCCCTAGTCCAATTTCTAAGTCCGTTTCCAATCAACATGCTAAATTTCGGCCCATTCCGACAACGTCACGACAAATGACGAAATTGTCCCTGGTGCAATTTTTCTTTTTAAATTTTCTGTCCAACACTTCTTCAACCTGACATAATTTAAACGGAAATTAATTATTCGGAGGCCTAAACGAAGGAATTAGGCTAAAATCTCGTTATCTCGGGTCTATGCTCCGAGTCCAATTTCTGGGGCCGTTTCCAATCAACCTGCCAAATTTCGGCCCATTACAACACCGTCGCGAGGCAGAAATTGCCCTTGGTGCAGTTTTTCTTTGTTCATTTTCTGTCCAACACATCTTCAACATAATTAATACAGAAATTAATTATTCGGAGGCCTAAACGAAGGAATTTGGGTAAAATCCCGTGATCCCGGGTCTGTGCCCGAGTCCAATATCTTAGGCCGTTTCCAATCAACCAGCCAAATTTCGGCCCATTCCGACACCGTCATGACAAATGACGAAATTGCCCCTGGGGCGATTTTTCTTTTTAAATTTTCGGTCCAACACTTCTTCAACCTGACATAATTAAAATGAAAATTAATTATTTGGAGACCTAAACGAAGGAATAAGGCTAAAATCCCGTGAGCCCGGGTCTATTCCCCGAGCCCAATTTCTGGGGCCGTTTCTAATCAACCTGCCATATTTCGGCCCATTCGGACACCGTCGAGACAAATGACAAAATTGCCCCTAGTTTGGTTTTGCGTTGTTAATTTTCTATCCAACACATCTTCAACTTGATATAATTAATACGGAAATTAATTATTTGGAGGCCTAAACGAAGGAATTTGGCTAAAGTCCCGTGGTCCCAGGACTGTGCTAGGAGTCCAATTTCTGGGGCCGTTTCCAATCAACCCGCCAAATTTCGGCCCATTCCAACACCGTTGCGATAACTGACAAAATTGCCCCTGATACGCTTTTGCGTTGTTAATTTTCTGTCTAACACAACTTCAACCTAACATAATTAATACGGAAATTAAATATTTGGAGGCCTAAACGAAGGAATTTGGCCAAAATCCCGTGATCCCAGGTATGTGCCCAGACTCCAATTTCTCGAGCCATTTCCAATCAACCAGCTAAATTTCGGCCCATTTAGACTGTCGCGACAAATGACGAAATTTCCCTTGGTGCGGTTTTTCTTTGTTAATTTTTTGTCCAACACATCTTCAACTTGAAATAATTAATACGGAAATAAATTTTTCGGAGCTCTAAATGAAAAAAATTGGCTAAAATCCAATGTTCCCGGGCCTGTGTCCCGAGTCCAATTTCTGGGGTAGTTTCCAATCAACCTGCCAAATTTCGGCCAATTACAACACCGTCGCGAGGCAGAAATTGCCCCTGGTGCGGTTTTTCTTTGTTAATTTCCTGTCCAACACTTCTTCAACCTGACATAATTAATACGAAAATTAATTATTTGAAGGCCTAAATGAAAGAATTTGGCTAAAATCCCGTGATCCCGGGTCTGTGCCCCAAGTCCAATTTTCGGGGCCGTTTCCAATCAACCTCCCAAATTTCGGCCCATTCCGACACCGTCGTGATAAATGATAAAATTAACCCTGGTGCAGTTTTACGTTGTTAATTTTCTGTCCAACACGTCTTCAACCTGACATAATTAATACGGAAATTAATTACTCGGAGGCCTAAACGAAGGAATATGGCTAAAATCTAGTGATCACGGGTCTGCGCCCCGAGTCTAATTTCTCGGGCCATCTCCAATCAACCTACCAAATTTCTGCCCATTCCGACATCGTCGCGACAAAAGACGAAATTGCCCCTGGTGCGATTTTTCTTTTTAAATTTTCTGGCCAACACTTCTTCAACCTGACATAATTTATAAGGAAATTAATTATTCGGAGGCCTAAATGAAGGAATTAGGCTAAAATCCTGTGATCTCGGGTCTATGTCCCGAGTCCAATTTCTGGGATCGTTTCCAATCAGCCTGCCAAATTTCGGCCCATTCTGGCACCGTTGCGGTAAATGACGAAATCTCCCCTGGTGCGGTTTTACGTTGTTAATTTTCTGTCCAACCCATCTTCAACTTGACATAATGAATACGAAAATTAATTGTTCGGAGCCTAAAGGAAGGAATTTGGCTAAAATCCCGTGTTCCCGGGTTTGTGTGCCGAGTCCAATTTCTCGGGCCGTTTCCAACCAACCTGCCAAATTTCGGCCCATTCCGACACCGTCACGATGAATGACGAAATTTCCCCTAGTGCGGTTTGACTTTGTTAATTTTCTGTCCAACACTTCTTCAATCTGACATAACTAATGCAGAAATTAATTATTCGGGGGCCTAAACGGAGGAATTTAGCCAAAATCCCGTGATCTCTGGTATGTGCCCCGACTCCAATTTCTCGGGCCATTTCCAATCAACCAGCTAAATTTCGGCCCATTTCAACACCGTCACGACAAATGACAAAATTGCCCTTGGTGCAGTTTTTCTTTGTTAATTTTCTGTCCAACACTTCTTCAACCTGACAAAATTAATACGAAAATTAATTATTCGGAGGCCTAAACGAAAAGATTTGGCTAAAATCCAATGATCCTGAGTCTGTGTCCCGAGTCCAATTTCTGGGGCCGTTTCCAATCAACCTGCCAAATTTCGGCCCATTCCGATACCGTTGTGACAAATGCCAAAATTGCCACTGGTTCGGTTTTGCTTTGTTAATTTTCTGTCCAACACTTTTTCAACCTGACATAATTAATACGAAAATTAATTATTCGGAGGCCAAAATGAAGAATTTGGCTAAAATCCCGTGATCCCGGGTCTGTGCCGCGAGTCCAATTTCTGGGGCCGTTACCAATCAACTTGCCAAATTTCGGCCCATTCCAACACCGTCACGACAAACGACAAAATTTCCCCTGGTGCAGTTTGGCGTTGTTAATTTTCTTTCCAACACATCTTCAACCTGACATAATTAATACGAAAATTAATTATTCGGAGGCCTAAACGAGGAAATTTGGCTAAAATCCCGTGATCCCAGGTCTGTGCCCCGAGTCCAACTTTTGGGGAGGTTTCCAATCAACCTGCCAAATTTTGGCCCATTTCGACACCGTCGAGACAAATGACAAAATTGCCCCTGGTGCGGTTTTGCTTTGTTAATTTTCTGTCCAACACATCTTCAACCTGACATAATTAATACGAAAATTAATTATTCGGAGGCCTAAACGAAGGAATTTGGCGAAAATCCTGTGATCCCGGGTCTGTGCCCCGAATCTAATTTCTGGTGCCGTTTCCAATCAACCTGTCAAATTTCAACCCAGTCCGACCCCATTGCGATAACTGACAAAATTGCCCTTGGTGCGGTTTTATGTTGTTAATTTTCTGTCCAACACATCTTCAACCTGATATAATTAATACGAAAATTAAATATTCGGAGGCCTAAACGAAGGAATTTGGCAAAAATCCCGTGATCCCAGGTCTGTGCCCCGAGTCCAATTTCTCGGGCCGTTTCCAATCAACCTGCCAAATTTCAGCCCATACCGACACCGTTGTGACAAATGATGAAATTGCCCCTGGTGCGATTTTTCTTTTTAAATTTTTTGTCCAACACTTCTTCAACCTGACATAATTAATATGGAAATTAATTATTCGGACGCCTAAAGAAGGAATTTGGCTAAAATCCCGTGATCCCGAGTTTGTGCCTCGGGTCCAATTTCTGGGGCCATTTCCAATCAACCTGCGAAATGTCGGCCCATTCTGACACCATTGCAACAAATTACAAAATTGCCCCTGGCGCGGTTTTGCGTTTTTAATTTTCTGTCCAACACATCTTCAACTTGACATAATTAATGCGTAAATTAATTATTCGGAGGCCTAAATGAAGGAATTTGGCTAAAATCCCGTGATCCCGAGTCTCTGCCCCGAGTCCAATTTTTGGGGCCATTTCCAATCAACCTATCAAATTTCAGCCCATTCCAACAACGACGCGACAAATGACGAAATTTCCCTTGTTGCGATTTTTTTTTAATTTTTTGTCCAACACTTCATCAACCTAACATAATTAATATGGAAATTAATTATTCGGAGGCCTAAACGATGAATTTTGGCTAAAATCCCGTGATCCCGGGTTTGTGCCCCGAGTCCAATTTCTGGGGCTATTTCCAATCAACCTGCCAAATCTCGGCCCATTCTGACACCGTTGCGACAAATGACGAAATTGCCCCTGGTGCAGTTTTGCGTTGTTAATTTTCTGTCCAACACATCTTCAACTTGACGTAATTAATACGGAAATTAATTATTCGGAGGCCTAAACGAAGGAATTTGGCAAAAATCTCGTGATCCCGGGTCTCTAACCCGAGTCCAATTCCTGGGGCCGTTTCCAATCAACCTGCCAAATTACGGCCCATTTCGACGTCGTTGCGACAAATGACGAAATTACCCCTGGTACGATTTTGCATTGTTAATTTTCTGCCCAACACATCTTCAGCTTGACATAATGAATACGAAAACTAATTAGTTGGAGCCTAAACGAAGGAATTTGGCTAAAATTCCGTGATCCCTGGTTTGTGCCCCGAGTCCAATATCTCGGGCCATTTCCAATCAACCTACCAAATTTCGACCCATTCCGACACCGTCGCGACGAATGACGAAATTTCCCCTGGTGCGGTTTGACTTTGTTAATTTTCTGTCCAACGCTACTTCAGCTTGACATAACAAATACGGAAATTAATTATTCGAAAGCCTAAACGAAGGAATTTGGCCAAAATCTCGTGATCCCGGGTATGTGCCCCGACTCCAATTTCTCGGGCCATTTCCAATCAACCTACTAAATTTCGGCCCATTTCGACACCGTCGCGACAAATGACAAAATTGCCCTTGCTGCGATTTTTCTTTGTTAATTTTCTGTCCAACACTTCTTCAACCTGGCATAATTAATACGAAAATTAATTATTCGGAGGCGTAAACGAAAAAATTTGGCTAAAATTCAATGATCCCGGGCCTATGTCCCGAGTCCAATTTTTGGGGCCGTTTCCAATCATCTTGCCAAATTTCAGCCCATTCCGACACCGTTGCAATAAATTACGAAATTGCCCCTGGTGCATTTTTTCTTTGTTAATGTTCTGTCCAACACTTCTTCAGCCTGACATAATTAATACGGATATTTATTATTCGGAGGCCTAAGCTAAGGAATTTGGCTAAAATCTTGTGATCCCAGGTATGTGTCCCGAGTCCAATTTCTAGGGCCGTTTCCAATCAACCTGCCAAATTTTGGCCCATTCCGACACCGTCGCGACAAATGATGAAATTTTTGATTTTGCGGTTTGTCTTCGTTAATTTTCTGTCCAACACTTCTTCAACCGGACATAATTAATACGGAAATTAATTATTCGGAGGCCTAAGCTAAGGAATTTACCTAAAATCCCGTGATCTCGGGTATGTGCCCCGATTCCAATTTCTGGGGCCGTTTCCAATCAACCTGCCAAATTTCGGACCATTCCGACACCGTTGCGACAAATGACAAAATTGCCCCTAGTGCGGTTTGGCGTTGTTAATTTTCTGTTCAACACATCTTCAACCTAACATAATTAATACGAAAATTAATTATTCAGAGGGCTATAGGAAGGAAGCTAGCTAAAATCCCGTGATCTCGGGTCAATGCCCCGACTCCAATTTCTGGGGCCGTTTCCAGTCAACCAGTCGAATTTTGGCCCATTCCGACACCATTGCGACAAATGACGAAATTTTCCCTGGTGCGGCTTTTCTTTGTTAATTTTCTATCCAACACTTCTTTAGCCTAACATAATTAATACGGAAATTAATTATTCGGGGGCCGAAACGAGGGAATTTTGCTAAAATCTCGTGATCCCGGGTATCTGCCACGAGTCCATGCGTTGTTAATTTTCTGTCCAACACATCTACAACTTAAACATAATTAATACGAAAATTAATTATTCGGAGGCCTAAACGAAGGAATTTGGCTAAAATCCCGTGATCTCGGGTTTGTGCCCCGAGTCCAATTTCTAGGGTCGTTTCCAATCAACCTGCCAAATTTTGGCCCATTCCGACACCGTTGCGATAACTAACAAAATTACACCTGGTGCGGTTTTGCGTTGTTAAATTTCAGTCCAACACAACTTCAACTTGACATAATTAATACGAAAATTAAATATTCGGAGGCATAAACGAAGAAATATGGCCAAAATCCCGTGATCCCAGGTATGTGCCCAGACTCCAATTTCTCGGGCCGTTTAAAATCAACCAGCTAAATTTCGGCCCATTTTGACACCATCGCGACAAATGATGAAATTGCCCTTGGTGCGATTTTTCTTTGTTAATTTTCTATCCAACACTTCTTCAACCTGACATAATTAATACGAAAATTAATTATTCGGAGGCCTAAACGAAAAAATTTGGCTAAAATCCAATGATTTCGGGTCGGTGTCTCGAGTCCAATTTCTGGGGCCGTTTCCAATCAACCTGCCAAATTTCGGCCCATTACAACACCGTAGCGAGGCAGAAATTACCCCTGGTGTGGTTTTTCTTTGTTAATTTTCTGTCCAACACTTCTTCAACCTGACATAATTAATACAAAAATTAATTATTCGGAGGCCTAAACGAAGGAATTTGGCTAAAATCCCATGATCCCGGGTCTATGCCTCGAGTCCAATTTCTGGGGCCGTTTCGAATCAACTAGCCAAATATCGGCCGATTCTAACACCGTGGCGACAAATGACGAAATTCCCCCTGGTGCGGTTTTGCGTTGTTAATTTTCTGTCCAACACATCTTCAACTTGACATAATTAATACGAAAATTGATTATTCGGAGGCCTAAACGAAGGAATTTGGCTAAAATCCCGTGATCTCGGGTCTGTGCCCCGAGTCCAATTTCTGGGCCGCTTCCAATCAACCTGCCAAATTTCGGCCCATTCCGACACCGTCGAGACAAATGACAAAATTGACCCTGGTGCGATTTTGCGTTCTTAATTTTCTGTACAACACATCTTCAGCCTGACATAATTAATACAGAAATTAAATATTCGAAGGCCTAAACGATGGAATTTAGCCAAAATCCCGTGATCCCGGATCTTTACCCCGAATCCAATTTCTCTTCCCATTTCCAATCAACCTAGCAAATATCGGCCCATTCTGACACCATTGCGACAAATGACAAAATTGTCCCTGGTGCGGTTTTGCGTTGTTAATTTTCTATCCAACACATCTTCAACTTGAAATAATTAATACGAAAATTAATTATTCGGAGGCCTAAACGAAGGAATTCGGCTAAAATCCCATGATCCCAGGTCTCTGCCCCGAGTCCAATTTCTGGGGCCGTTTCCAATCAACCTGTCAAATTTCGGCCCATTTCGACACCGTCGCAACAAATGACGAAATTTCCCCTGGTGCGATTTTTCTTTTTTAATATTTTGTCCAACACTTCTTTAACCTAACATAATTAATACGGAAATTAATAATTCGAAGGCCTAAACGAAGAAATTTGGCTAAAATCCCGTGATCCCGGGTCTGTACCCCGACTCCAATTTCTGGGGCCGTTTCCAGTCAACTTGCCAAATTTCGGCCAATTCCGACACCGTCGTGACAAAATTTCCTTTCTTTGAAAATTTTGTGTCCAATCACATCTTCAACCTGACTTAATTAATACAGAAATTAATTATTCGGAGGCCGAAACGAAGGAAATTTACTAAATTCCTGTGATCCCGGGTATGTGCCTCGAGTCCAATTTCTCGGCCCGTTTCCAACTAACCAAGCAAATTTTGGCCCATTTCGACACCGTCGCGACAAATGACGAAATTGCCCCTGGTACGGTTTTGTGTTGTTAATTTTCTGTCCAAAACATCTTCAACCTGACATAATTAATACGAAAATTAATTATTCTGAGGCCTAAACGAAGGAATTTGGCTAAAATCCCGTGATCCCGGGTCTCTGCCACGGGTCCAATTTCTTGGGCCGTTTCCAGTTAACCTGACAAATTTCGGCCCATTCCGACACCATCGCGACAAATGACGAAATTTCCTCTGTTGCGATTTTTCTTTGTTAATTTTCTGTCCAACACATCTTCAACTTGACATAATTAATACGAAAATTAATTATTCGGAGGCCTAAACTAAGGAATTTGGCTAAAATCCCATGATCCCGGGTCTCAGCCCCGAGTCCAATTTCTGGGGCTGTTTCCAATCAACCTGCCGAATTTCGGCCCATTCCGACACCATCACGACAAATGACGAAATTGCCCCTAGTGCGGTTTTGCGTTGTTAATTTTCTGTCCAACACATATTCAGCCTGACATAATTAATACGGAAATTAATTATTCAGAGGCCAAAATGAAGGAATTTGGCTGAAATCTTGTGATCCCGGGTTCGTACCCCGAGTCCAATTTCTAAGGCCGTTTCCAATCAACCTGCCAAATTCGGACCATTCTGACACTGCGGTGACAAATGACAAAATTGCCCCTGAATCGATTTTGTGTTGTTAATTTTCTATCCAACACATCTTCAATCTGATGTAATTAATACGGAAATTAATTATTTGGAGTTGGCTAAAATCTCGTGATCCCATGTATGTGCCCCGACTCCAATTTCTCAGGCCGTTTCCAGTTGACCTGCAAAATTTCAGCCCATTCCGACACCGTAGAGACAAATGACAAAATTGTCCCTGGTGCGGTTTTGCATTGTTAATTTTTTGTTCAACACTTCTTCAACCTGACATAATTAATACGGAAATTAATTATCCGGAGGCCAAAACGAAGGAATTTGGCTAAAATCCCGTGATCCCGGGTCTGTGCCCCGACTCAAATTTCGCAGACCGTTTCCAATTAACCTGCCAAATTTCGACCCATTCCGACACCGTCGCGATAAATGACAAAATTGCCCCTGGTGCGATTTTGCGTTGATAATTTTTTGTCCAACACATCTTCAACCTGACATAATTAACACGAAAATTAATTATTGGAGGCCTAAACGAAGGAATTTGGGTAAAATCCTGGGTCTATACCCCGACTCAAATTTCGCGGACCGTTTCCAATTAACCTGCCAAATTTTGGCCCATTCCGACACCGTCGCGATAAATGACAAAATTGCCCCTGGTGCGATTTTGCGTTGTTAATTTTCTGTCCAACACATCTTCAACTTGACATAATTAACACGAAAATTAATTATTCGGAGGCCTAAACGAAGGAATTTGGGTAAAATCCCGTGATCCCGGGTCTGTGCCCCGAGTCCAATTTCTCGGGCCGTTTCCAATCAACCTGCTAAATTTTGGCCCATTCGGACATCGTCGCGATAAATGACGAAATTGCCCCTGGTACGGTTTTTCATTTCAAATTTTCTGTCTAACACTTCTTCAACCTGACAAAATTAATATGAAAATTAATTATTTGGAGGCCTAAACGAAGGAATTTGGCTAAAAGACCGTGATCTTGGGTCTTTGCCCCAAGTCCAATTTCAAGGGCCGTTTCCAATCAACCTGCCAAATTTCAGCCCATTCCGACACCGTCGTGACAAATGACGAAATTGCCCCTGGTGCGATTTTTCTTTTTTAATTTTCTGTCCAACACTTCTTCAACCAGACATAATTAATACGAAAATTAATTGTTCGAAGGCCTAAACGAAGGAATTTGGCTAAAATCCCATGATCCCGAGTCTGTGCCCCGACTCCAATTTCTGGGCCGTTTCCAATCAGCCTGCCAAATTTTGCCCCATTTCGACACCGTCGCCACAAACGACGAAATTACCCCTGGTGCGGTTTTGCGTTGTCAATTTTCTGTCCAACACTTCTTCAGCCTGAGGTAATTAATACATAAATTAATTATTTGGAGGCCTAAACGAAGGAATTTTGCTAAAATCCCGTGATCCCGGCTATGTTCCCCAAGTCCAATTTCTAGGGCTATTTCCAATCAACCGGCCAAATTTGGGCCCAATCCGACCCCGTCGCGACAAATGTTGAAATTGCCCCTGGTACGGTTTTTCTTTGTTAAATTTATGTCCAACACTTCTTTAGCCCGACATAATAAATACGGAAATTAATTATTCGGAGGCCTAAACGAAGGAATTTGGCTAAAATCCCGTGATACAGGCTATGTGTCCCGAGTCCAATTTCTTGGGCCGTTTCCAATCAACCAGCTAAATTTTAGCCCATTCCGACACCGTCGCAACAAATGACGAAATTGCCCCTGGTGCGATTTTTGTTCGTTAATTTTCTGTCCAATCACATCTTCAACCTGACATAATTAATACGAAAATTAATTATTCGGAGGCCTAAACGAAGGAATTTGGCTAAAATCCCATGATCCCGGGTTTGTACCCCGACTCCAATTTATGGGGCCGTTTCCAATCAACCTGCCCAATTTCGGCCCATTCCGACATCAACGCGACAAATAACGAAATTACCCCAAGTGCGGTTTTGCGTTGTTAATTTTCTATCCAACACATCTTCAACTTGGCATAATGAATACAAAAATAAATTATTCGGAGGCTTGAACGAAGGAATTTGGCTAAAATCTATTGATCCCGGGTCTGTGCCCCCAGTCCAATTTCAGAGACGTTTCAAATCAACCTACCAAATTTTGGCCCATTCCGACATCGTCGTGACAAATGACAAAATTGCCCTTGGTGCGATTTTTCTTTGTTAATTTTCTGTCCAACACTTCTTCAGCCTGACATAATTTATAC
>NW_019237832.1:86892-95901 GCF_002742605.1 Olea europaea var. sylvestris | reverse complement strand
GCGTTATTAATTTTTTGTCCAACAATTTTTTAACCTGACATAATTAATACGGAGATTATTCGGAGGCCTAAACTAAGGAATTTGGCTAAAATCCAATGATCCCAGCTCTGTGCCCGGACTCCAATTTCTGGGGCCATTTCCTATCAACTCGTCAAATTTTGGCCCATTCCGACATCGTCGCGACAAATGACAAAATTGCCCCTAGTTCGATTTTGCGTTGTTAATTGTCTGTCCAACACATCTTCAACCTGACATAACTAATACGGAAATTAATTAATTGTGACAAAATTGCCCCTGGTGCGGTCTTGCGTTGTTAATTTTCTATCCAACACATCTTCAACCTGACATAACTAATACGGAAATTAATTAATTGTGACAAAATTGCCCCTGGTGCGGTCTTGCGTTGTTAATTTTCTATCCAACACATCTTCAACCTGACATAACTAATACGGAAATTAATTAATTGTGACAAAATTGCCCCTGGTGCGGTCTTGCGTTGTTAATTTTCTATCCAACACATCTTCAACCTGACATAACTAATACGGAAATTAATTAATTGTGACAAAATTGCCCCTGGTGCGGTCTTGCGTTGTTAATTTTCTATCCAACACATCTTCAACCTGACATAACTAATACGGAAATTAATTAATTGTGACAAAATTGCCCCTGGTGCGGTCTTGCGTTGTTAATTTTCTATCCAACACATCTTCAACCTGACATAACTAATACGGAAATTAATTAATTGTGACAAAATTGCCCCTGGTGCGGTCTTGCGTTGTTAATTTTCTATCCAACACATCTTCAACCTGACATAACTAATACGGAAATTAATTAATTGTGACAAAATTGCCCCTGGTGCGGTCTTGCGTTGTTAATTTTCTATCCAACACATCTTCAACCTGACATAACTAATACGGAAATTAATTAATTGTGACAAAATTGCCCCTGGTGCGGTCTTGCGTTGTTAATTTTCTATCCAACACATCTTCAACCTGACATAACTAATACGGAAATTAATTAATTGTGACAAAATTGCCCCTGGTGCGGTCTTGCGTTGTTAATTTTCTATCCAACACATCTTCAACCTGACATAACTAATACGGAAATTAATTAATTGTGACAAAATTGCCCCTGGTGCGGTCTTGCGTTGTTAATTTTCTATCCAACACATCTTCAACCTGACATAACTAATACGGAAATTAATTAATTGTGACAAAATTGCCCCTGGTGCGGTCTTGCGTTGTTAATTTTCTATCCAACACATCTTCAACCTGACATAACTAATACGGAAATTAATTAATTGTGACAAAATTGCCCCTGGTGCGGTCTTGCGTTGTTAATTTTCTATCCAACACATCTTCAACCTGACATAACTAATACGGAAATTAATTAATTGTGACAAAATTGCCCCTGGTGCGGTCTTGCGTTGTTAATTTTCTATCCAACACATCTTCAACCTGACATAACTAATACGGAAATTAATTAATTGTGACAAAATTGCCCCTGGTGCGGTCTTGCGTTGTTAATTTTCTATCCAACACATCTTCAACCTGACATAACTAATACGGAAATTAATTAATTGTGACAAAATTGCCCCTGGTGCGGTCTTGCGTTGTTAATTTTCTATCCAACACATCTTCAACCTGACATAACTAATACGGAAATTAATTAATTGTGACAAAATTGCCCCTGGTGCGGTCTTGCGTTGTTAATTTTCTATCCAACACATCTTCAACCTGACATAACTAATACGGAAATTAATTAATTGTGACAAAATTGCCCCTGGTGCGGTCTTGCGTTGTTAATTTTCTATCCAACACATCTTCAACCTGACATAACTAATACGGAAATTAATTAATTGTGACAAAATTGCCCCTGGTGCGGTCTTGCGTTGTTAATTTTCTATCCAACACATCTTCAACCTGACATAACTAATACGGAAATTAATTAATTGTGACAAAATTGCCCCTGGTGCGGTCTTGCGTTGTTAATTTTCTATCCAACACATCTTCAACCTGACATAACTAATACGGAAATTAATTAATTGTGACAAAATTGCCCCTGGTGCGGTCTTGCGTTGTTAATTTTCTATCCAACACATCTTCAACCTGACATAACTAATACGGAAATTAATTAATTGTGACAAAATTGCCCCTGGTGCGGTCTTGCGTTGTTAATTTTCTATCCAACACATCTTCAACCTGACATAACTAATACGGAAATTAATTAATTGTGACAAAATTGCCCCTGGTGCGGTCTTGCGTTGTTAATTTTCTATCCAACACATCTTCAACCTGACATAACTAATACGGAAATTAATTAATTGTGACAAAATTGCCCCTGGTGCGGTCTTGCGTTGTTAATTTTCTATCCAACACATCTTCAACCTGACATAACTAATACGGAAATTAATTAATTGTGACAAAATTGCCCCTGGTGCGGTCTTGCGTTGTTAATTTTCTATCCAACACATCTTCAACCTGACATAACTAATACGGAAATTAATTAATTGTGACAAAATTGCCCCTGGTGCGGTCTTGCGTTGTTAATTTTCTATCCAACACATCTTCAACCTGACATAACTAATACGGAAATTAATTAATTGTGACAAAATTGCCCCTGGTGCGGTCTTGCGTTGTTAATTTTCTATCCAACACATCTTCAACCTGACATAACTAATACGGAAATTAATTAATTGTGACAAAATTGCCCCTGGTGCGGTCTTGCGTTGTTAATTTTCTATCCAACACATCTTCAACCTGACATAACTAATACGGAAATTAATTAATTGTGACAAAATTGCCCCTGGTGCGGTCTTGCGTTGTTAATTTTCTATCCAACACATCTTCAACCTGACATAACTAATACGGAAATTAATTAATTGTGACAAAATTGCCCCTGGTGCGGTCTTGCGTTGTTAATTTTCTATCCAACACATCTTCAACCTGACATAACTAATACGGAAATTAATTAATTGTGACAAAATTGCCCCTGGTGCGGTCTTGCGTTGTTAATTTTCTATCCAACACATCTTCAACCTGACATAACTAATACGGAAATTAATTAATTGTGACAAAATTGCCCCTGGTGCGGTCTTGCGTTGTTAATTTTCTATCCAACACATCTTCAACCTGACATAACTAATACGGAAATTAATTAATTGTGACAAAATTGCCCCTGGTGCGGTCTTGCGTTGTTAATTTTCTATCCAACACATCTTCAACCTGACATAACTAATACGGAAATTAATTAATTGTGACAAAATTGCCCCTGGTGCGGTCTTGCGTTGTTAATTTTCTATCCAACACATCTTCAACCTGACATAACTAATACGGAAATTAATTAATTGTGACAAAATTGCCCCTGGTGCGGTCTTGCGTTGTTAATTTTCTATCCAACACATCTTCAACCTGACATAACTAATACGGAAATTAATTAATTGTGACAAAATTGCCCCTGGTGCGGTCTTGCGTTGTTAATTTTCTATCCAACACATCTTCAACCTGACATAACTAATACGGAAATTAATTAATTGTGACAAAATTGCCCCTGGTGCGGTCTTGCGTTGTTAATTTTCTATCCAACACATCTTCAACCTGACATAACTAATACGGAAATTAATTAATTGTGACAAAATTGCCCCTGGTGCGGTCTTGCGTTGTTAATTTTCTATCCAACACATCTTCAACCTGACATAACTAATACGGAAATTAATTAATTGTGACAAAATTGCCCCTGGTGCGGTCTTGCGTTGTTAATTTTCTATCCAACACATCTTCAACCTGACATAACTAATACGGAAATTAATTAATTGTGACAAAATTGCCCCTGGTGCGGTCTTGCGTTGTTAATTTTCTATCCAACACATCTTCAACCTGACATAACTAATACGGAAATTAATTAATTGTGACAAAATTGCCCCTGGTGCGGTCTTGCGTTGTTAATTTTCTATCCAACACATCTTCAACCTGACATAACTAATACGGAAATTAATTAATTGTGACAAAATTGCCCCTGGTGCGGTCTTGCGTTGTTAATTTTCTATCCAACACATCTTCAACCTGACATAACTAATACGGAAATTAATTAATTGTGACAAAATTGCCCCTGGTGCGGTCTTGCGTTGTTAATTTTCTATCCAACACATCTTCAACCTGACATAACTAATACGGAAATTAATTAATTGTGACAAAATTGCCCCTGGTGCGGTCTTGCGTTGTTAATTTTCTATCCAACACATCTTCAACCTGACATAACTAATACGGAAATTAATTAATTGTGACAAAATTGCCCCTGGTGCGGTCTTGCGTTGTTAATTTTCTATCCAACACATCTTCAACCTGACATAACTAATACGGAAATTAATTAATTGTGACAAAATTGCCCCTGGTGCGGTCTTGCGTTGTTAATTTTCTATCCAACACATCTTCAACCTGACATAATTAATGCGGATATTAATTATTCGGAGGCCTAAGTGAAGGAATTTAGCTAAAATCCCGTGATCCCGGGTCTGTGCCCCGAGTCCAATTTCTCGGGCCATTTCCAATAAACCTACCAAATTTCGGCCCATTCCGACACCGTCACGACAAACGACGAAATTGCCCCTGGTGTGATTTTTCTTTTTAAATTTTCTGTCCAACACTTCTTCAACCTAACATAATTAATACGGAAATTAATTATTCGGAGGCCTAAATGAAGGATTTTGGTCAAAATCCTGTGATCTTGGGTCTGTGCCCCCAATCCGATTTCTGGGGCCGTTTCCAATTAACTTACCAAATTTCGGCACATTCCGACACCATCGTGACAAATGACGAAATTGCCCCTGGTGCGATTTTGTGTTGTTAATTTTCTATCCAACACTTCTTCAGCCCGACATAATTAATACGGAAATTAATTATTCGGATGCATAAACGAAGGAATTTTGCTAAAATCCCTTGATCATGGGTATGCTACCCGAGTCCAATTTCTCGGGCCGTTTCCAATCAACCTGCCAAATTTGAGCATTTCGACACCGTCGCGACAAATGACAAATTGCCCCGGGTGCGATTTTTCTTTGTTAATTTTCTGTCCTGCAGTTCTTCAGCCTGACATGATTAATACAAAAACTAATTATTCAGAAGCCTAAACGAAGAAATTTGGCTAAAATCCCGTGATACCGGGTACGTGCCCCGAGTCCAATTTCTCTGGCCATTTCCAATCAACCTGCCTAATTTCGGCCCATCCGACACCGTCGCGACAAATGACGAAAATGCCTCTGGTGTGGTTTTTCTTTGTTAATTTTCTGTCCAATCCCATCTTCAACCTGACATAATTAATACGAAAATTAATTATTCGGAGGCCTAAAGGAAGGAATTTGGCTAAAATCCCGTGATCCCGAGTGTGTGCCCCAAGTCCAATTTCTGGGGCCGTTTCCAATCAACCTGTCAAATTCGACCCATTCCGACATCGTAGTGACCAATGACAAAGTTGCCCCTGGTGCGGTTTTTCATTGTTAATTTTCTGTCCAACACTTCTTCAGTCTGACATAATTAATACGGAAATTAATTATTCGGAGGCCTAAACGAAGGAATTTGGCTAAAATCCTGTGATCCCGGGTTTGTGCCCCGAGTTCAACTTCTCGGGCCGTTTCCAATAAACCTGCCAAATTTCGGCCCATTCCGACACCGTCGCGACAAATGACAAAATTGCCCCTGGTGCGATTTTGCGTTGTTACTTTTCTTCCAACACATCTTCAAACTGACATAATTAACACGAAAATTAATTATTAGGAGGCCTAAACGAAGGAATTTGGGTAAAATCCCGTGATTCTGGGTCTGCGCCCCGAATCCAATTTCTTGGGCCGTTTCCAATCAACCTGCCAAATTTCAGCCCATTCCGACACCGCCACGACAAATGACGAAATTGCCCTTGGTCCAGTTTTTATTTTTTAAATTTTCTGTCCAACACTTCTTCAACTTGACATAATTAATACGGAAATTAATTATTTGGAGGCCTAAATGAAGGGATTTGGCTAAAATCCCGTGATCCTAGGTCTGTGCTCCGAGTCCAATTTTTAGGGCCGTTTCCAATCAACCTGCCAAATTTCGCCCCATTCCAACACCGTCGCCACAAATGACGAAATTGCCCCTAGTGTGGTTTTGCGTTGCTAATTTTCTGTCCAACACTTCTTCAGCCTGACATAATTAATACAGAAATTAATTATTCGGAGGCCTAAACGAAGGAATTTTGCTAAAATCCCGTGATCCCGGGTATGCTCCCCAAGTCCAATTTCTCGGGCGGTTTCCTATCAACTTGCCAAATTTGGGCCCATTCCGACACCGTCACGACAAATGATGAAATTGCCCCTGGTGCGGTTTTTCTTTGTTAATTTTCTGTCCAGTTCTTCTTCAGCCTTTCATAATTAATACGAAAATTAATTATTCGGAGGCCTAAACGAAGGAATTTGGCTAAAATCCCGTGATCCAGGTCTGTGCCCAGAGTCCAATTTCTAGGGTAATTTCCAATCAAACTGCCAAATTTCGGCCCATTTCGACACCGTCGCGATAAATGACAAAATTGCCCCTGGTGCGGTTTTGCGTTGTTAATTTTCTGCCCAACATATCTTCAAGCTGACATAATTAATATGAAAATTAATTATTCGGAGGCCTAAAGGAAGGAATTTAGCTAAAATCCCGTGATCCTGGGTCTGCGCCCCTAATCCAATTTCTCGAGCCGTTTCCAATCAACCTGCCAAATTTCGGCCCATTCCGACACCGTCGCGACAAATGATGAAATTGCCCATGGTGCTGTTTTTCTTTTTAAATTTTCTGTCCAACACTTCTTCAACCTGGCATAATTAATACGAAAATTAGTTATTTGGAGGCCTAAACGAAGGAATTTGGCTAAAGTCCCGTGATCTCGGGTATGTGCCCCGAGTCCAATTTCTAGGGCCGTTTCCAATCGACCTGCCAAATTTCGGCCCATTCCGACACCGTCGCGACAAATGACGAAATTACCCCTGGTGCGGTTTTGCGTTGTTAATTTTCTGTCCAACACTTCTTTAGCCTGACATAATTAAAATGGAAATTAATTATTCGGAGGCCTAAGCGAAGGAATTTTACTAAAATCCCTTGATCCCGGGAATGTTCCCTGAGTCCAATTTCTTGGGCCGTTTCCAATCAACCTGCCAAATTTGGGCCCATTTCGACACCGTCGCGACAAATTAAAAATTACCCCTGGTGTGATTTTTCTTTGTTAATTTTCTGTCCAACACTTCTTTAGCCTAACAAAATTAATTCAAAAATTAATTATTCGGATGCCTAAACGAAGGAATTTGGCTAAAATCCCGTGATACCGGGTATGTGCCCCGAGTCCAATTTCTCGAGTAGTTTCCAATCAACCTGCCCAATTTCGACCGATTCTGACACCGTCGCGACGAATGACGAAATTACCTCAGGTGCAGTTTTTCTGTGTTAATTTTCTGTCCAATCACATCTTCAACCTGACATAATTTATACGAAAATTAATTATTCGGGGGACTAAACGAAGGAATTTGGCTAAAATCTTGTGATCCCGGGTCTGTGCCCCGAGTCCAATTTCTGGGACCGTTTCCAATTAACTTGCCCCATTTCGGCCCATTCTGACACCGTCGTGACAAATGACGAAATTGCCCCAAGTGCGATTTTGCGTTGTTAATTTTCTGTTCGACACATCTTCAACTTGACATAATGAATACGAAAATTAATTATTCGGAGGCCTAAACGAAGGAATTTTACTAAAATCTAGTGATCCCGGGTCCGTGCCTTGAGTCCAATTTCTGGGGTCGTTTTCGATCAACCTGCCAAATTTCGGCCCATTCCGACATTGTCGCGACAAATGACAAAATTGCCCCTGGTGTGATTTTTCTTTGTTAATTTTCTGTCCAACACCTCTTTAGTCTGACATAATTTATACGGAAATAATTATTCGGAGGCCTAAACGAAGGAACTTGGCTAAAATCCCGTGATCCCGAGTCTGTGCCCTTAGTCCAATTTCTGGGGCCATTTCAAATCAACTTGCCAAATTTCGGCCCATTCCGAGACCATCGCGACAAATGACGAAATTACCCCCGGTGCTATTTTTCTTTGTTAATTTTATGTCCAACACTTCTTCAACCTGACATAATTAATACGGAAATTAATTATTCGGAGGCCTAAATGAAAGAATTTGGCTAAAATCCTCCGATCCCGAGTCTGTGCCCCGAGTCCAATTTCTAGGGCCGTTTCCAATCAACCTGCCAAATTTCGGCCCATTCCAACACCGTCGCAAAAAATGACAAAATTGCCCCTACTGCGATTTTTCTTTGTTAATTTTCTGTCCACCACTTCTACAGCCTAACATAATTAATACAAAAATTAATTATTCGGAGGCGTAAACGAAGAAATTTGGCTAAAATCCCGTGATCACGGGTCTGTGCCTCGAGTGCAATTTCTCGGGCCATTTCCAATCAACCTGCCAAATTTCGGCCCATTTCGACACTGTCGTGAAAAATGACGAAATTGTCCCTGGTGCGGTTTTTCTTTTTAAATTTTCTATCCAACACTTCTTCGACTTGACATAATTAATACGGAAATTAATTATTCGGAGCCCTAAACGAAGGAATTTAGCTAAAATCCTGTGATACCGGGTCTGTACCCCGACTCCAATTTCTGGGGACGTTTCCAATCAACCCGCCAAATTTCGGCCCATTCCGACACCATCGCGACAAATGACAAAATTGCCCCCGGTGAGGTTTTGCGCTGTTAATTTTCTGTCCAACATTTCTTCAACCTGACATAATTAATACGAAAATTATTCGGAGGCCTAAACGAAGGAATTTGTCTAAAATCCAATGATCCCGGGTCTGTGCCCGAACTCCAATTTCTGGGGCCATTTCCTAACAACCCGCCAAATTTCGGCCCATTCCAACACCATCGCGACAAATGACAAAATTGCCCCTAGTGCGATTTTTCTTTGTTAATTTTCTGTCCAACACTTCTTCAGCCTAACATA
>NW_019237832.1:68267-86248 GCF_002742605.1 Olea europaea var. sylvestris | reverse complement strand
CTTATGTAGTTCTTGCATTGTAGGTGAGCATGGAACTATGTAGAGGGCACGGCTAGCTGTGGAGCTCTTACGGGATTCCAAAGATCAATGTACATGGATGACGACCGGTAGGGTTATTTTTTGGGCTATTGTTTTGAGCTTACACTCTATTGTGTCGTATTTTGGGGGGTCCTGTCTTGTATAACTTTTGAAATGGCCTATAGATGTGTTTATAACCTTAGAACATACGTGTTGGATTATGGTTATATGATCATTGATTTTGATATAATATATGATCATCACAGGTGATTTGAAGTTAACAAATAGGGACATAATTGTGCAAATGTTCATTTCATTTTATTAAAAAAAAAGTATATCTAAATTTTATGTCTAGATCGAGTTACCAATATCATTTCGACATAGGAATTAGTATGGTTATTTGTATATATTTGGGGTGTGACACACATGTTTTAATTCAAGAATGGAAATGGTCAGATTCGATAATCATTGGTTAGTTTCTAAAATTATATTTTCCTTCTTTCGATTTCATGAACGTGTAAGTTACGTTTTATAAATATAATATGCACATAATCGGTGTATTCCTCAACAATCTTAAGATAAATTTATTTTTTATTCTCGTGTATCTTATATTCATGTTCAAGGAATTGTATTATGCAATCTTTACACACAACATTCCGTTGATTCCATGACAATATGATACTGCATAATCTATATAGTTTGCATCTTGAAATTTGTGCAAGCATGTAACTTTGTAAATTTATGATTGGTAGATCATTATACGCTCATATTGGTGATGTATATTACATTGCGTAATTTCGATTACCGAAACAGGTAGTGTACCAATTTTAAATGTTGGAAGTTTTACTGTTGGCAAATAAAAAATAAAAATAAAAATATGAACCGATGTATACATGACTAATATAAGAAACTATTATGTTATTATATGAATTGTGTCTTAAGTGTCCAGGTTAAGATTTGGGGTCCATCTTAATAAGGTCAACATTTATTAAGAGGAGTAGCCCAAGATCTATTTAAATTGTTCAATATTTCGGTATTTAACCGATGTTGGATTTATTCCTTTAACATGTCCCCGGAAGATGGTCGTTCTTTTTTAGCAGTCCAATCTTGAAATTCGTGTGCTCATTTTTGAGATTTAATCGGATCAAATAGCTCGTTGGAACTTACTAGACTCTGATACCATGTTAAAATTTGGGGTCCATCTTAATAAGGTCCACCTTTATTAAGAGGAGTGACCCAAAATCTATTGAAATTGATCAATATTTCGGTATTTAACCGATATGGGATTTATTTCCTTAACAGTCCATGCCATCCATTTGTTTAGTATATGATGAAAGTGAAGTATTATATATTGTACATGGTTGCAATTGTTAATCAATATATATATGGTTGTCAATACGTGTTTTTCCATAAATTAGTCAAGAACCATGAAATTGGTTTATTTTGAAAAAGTGCACGTGATTGTTAAGGCAATTTATTAAATGATGACTCTTCATTTTCTAAATGCATTTTCAAATTCAATTTCGTAATCTAATCATCAAATTGATTATCCTATCACATAATATGATATGTATATTTATTTAAATAGGATTTATATATGTTGGTCATTGGTACAACTCCAATGTTACTGTAATAGATGTCAACTAATTGTGAAAGTATATGAAGTTTCATGACTATTCTGTTATTGGAATATGAAATATGACATGGTAAATTAATTGGTTAAATTTTCATATCCTATTGAAATTATACTAACTTTGATTAATGTTGATAGCCTCATTTAATCCTATGGAATTAAGTGAGATGACTTTTATGCCAGTTATATTTGCATAAAGTATGACAAATTGATATTTGTTCTAGTAGAAATTGTTACGAAAATATTAAAACATGAAAATACTTTGCAGAGCACAAACTGTGCCTAAAGTTGGCAATAGTGCTGAACTTCCTTTAAATTTGAAAACGTTTGAATGTGATGATTTAGTTAAGTTTTTGACTTCAATAAAATTAAATGGGATGATTTGTGCAAAATTATATTTGCATAAGAATATGATAAAATGTAATTTGTCCTAGTTTGATTACTTGGAATTGGTGGAAAATTATGTCGAATATTATGAAATATTCTATGATCAATTTAGATGAAAACGTGCGTCATTTCATATGAAAAATCTTGACTTTTGATATAATTATTTTTCAATGGGTGTGTCTCTTCATAGGGATTATTTCAAGAGGTGTGTCTTTTTGTAAAATTGTGTCTCTTGAGAACACAACTTTTCAACCTATGGTTGATTTGTTCGTTTAAGTTTGAATATGGTGAATAAGGAGAATATGTACCTTATTATTTGACATGAAATGAAACTATCATGTGAAGTATCACAATGTGATAAGAGAAGTTACAATTCTTGTGAATCAAGATGTTTAGACCTCTTCACTGTTGAAATTGACTTCAATCGTGGGACCAATTAAATTGGTTTATGTTTTGAAAGTATTGTTGGTCCATATGATGACCTTAATTTAATTTGGATGATCAAAATTAATTAGATTGAAGTACGTTATATGCAAGTTGACGACCACTACTTTGAAAGTACATAGACTTTCACGAAGTACTCGATACGGATATTATCTAAGAGATAAATGAATAGAACTATAAAAGAGTTGCTGAATTCTAAGTTCAAGTATAACCCAAGATGTGGGGGTTATCATAAATGCTCGTGAACTTGAATGAAAAGTTTAAAACTTATGGATGCAACATTACTAGATTGCATATGTATTCCTAATTAAGGAATTGTGGGGGTAACTCAGTTTAACAATTACGTTTGCTTCTATCTTATAATCACAGAATGATATTTATGAAGATGGAAAGATAGAAAACCCTTGTACTAATTATAAGGATGATATATATTAAGTCTAAAGTGGATAAAATGGGTTGTAAAGCTGATTATGGCGTTTGTTTAGACATGTAAGAACAATTGGAATATATGAAAAATATTCATAAATTTCAAATGCATGGTAATGTTTCAATGATGATATTGAGTACCCATGATTCTGAAATCCACTAGTAAAAGTGATTGACTAGTGTAGTGTTTGATAGAAATCCTTCAACCGTGTTTGAAAATTGATAAAGCTAATGAGACATATAGTTTCATGAGAGGATTTCTTGGTGGCGACAATTTGTACCTTTCAAATGAAATCGATCGTTTGCTAGGAATAATTGATAAGATACTAAGTCACATGTATGGTAGGTCTAGACATATAAGTCAAAGACATAATACCATTAAGCAGATGATCTCAGTAGTGTAAACTCGTGGTACCTTTAAAAGAGATTTACTAAGAGAGATCAAGAAGACTGCGTATCGAAGGGAATGGGATTGAAGCCTACTATGTTAGAGTCCTTGTAATGGTAACCCTACCTTGTTGACTGGAGATCCCAAGATCTTAGTTCAAAGGGATAACTAAGTTATGAGGATTCCACGAAGCACTTAGGAAAATAATTTTCTAATTCATTCCTATATCTTTTAATGATTCATATATCTTGATTAAATCAAGTGGAGTAGGGCAGAATACTTTTGATAGGAGGTCACCTATGTGAGTGTGAAGTGTGGCCGCTTCAATGAGAATTATTCAAGGCTTAAATTCTCTAAACACTCGCAAAAACAAGAAGGGTTTAGGACCAAAATGAACCAAGTTATGAGAACCATGAACGGTTTAGGGAAGACATTGTGTGAGTATCGTTGTCTTGGTTACACGAAAGGTTGAATGGTTCAATACATCACGTTCACCAATTAGCCGAGTAAGTCCGATGGTATTTCACTTAGGGAGGTTCAAGGCCAGAAGCTACTTTCCCTGATGCAGTGTTTTTTCGCACCTTCTCTACATTGCATCATATCATCCCATTTGCATATGCGTACCCAATTTTCATTCATGTAGGGGATTGTAGGAATTGGTTCAAATAATTAATCAAAAATTAGAAAATGAAAAGGTGTGTAAAAGTGAAAAATGAAAATGTGTGACTACGTGTCAACTTCGACCAAATAGTCAAATTACAAAAGTAAATAGACCAACTTATTCCACTCGTCGAGTAGATCATCGTGGTATATTTGGAATCTCGAAACCAATTCCGGGTGAATGAGAAATTGCGGACCAAATTTGGAAGAAATGAAGTGTTGCAACTTTTCGAAAGGATGCAGGTTTTGGCCAAGTGTTGCAACTTTTTGAAATGATACATGTTTTGGCTCACACTACTTCATTTGCACCATTTCTACATCTATAAATAGAACCATATGGACATCGTTTTGGGTACACCAATTGCATTAAGCATTCATTCTCCTCTTGCAATTCTCTCATTTCTAATTCCATAGTATTTTCATGCATTTCCCTGGTAGAGAGGAAATTTCGTTCGAGTTCGCTAGTCGAAATTATTTGGAGTGCTCCTATAGCTTGACATGATCGTTATATCTTGAGAGATGATTGTCGAAAAATCATTAGCACCGATGCGGGGCAAATTCATCTTAAGGAAAGAGTTATACTCGCCTCGGCCAATAGCATCATTTGCATCTAATTTTTTCTTATTTCTGATTTCATTTCTTTATACTTGATTTCAGAAAATTATTTATATGGTTTATGCAAGGTTCAATATGAAGAATAGCATGTTTTAACTCAAGAATGGAAATGGTCAGATTCGATAATCATTCGTCAGTTTCTCAAATTCTATTTCCTTATTTCGATTTCGTGAATGTGTAAGTTACGTTTTATGAATATAATATGTACATAATCTGTATATTCCCCAACACTCTCAGCTTGCTTGTAGTCTTCCATCTTCAGGTGAATTTGCCTGCCATTATTTAACTTAATGAAATCAGAAGAATATTTCTGTATTTCTGATGATTGTATCCTACTGCTCTATATTTAATTATTTATACTACTACAGGTAGTGATGGCAATGGGCCGAGCCGAGGCGAACCGAGCTCGTGAGCTCACGAGCCACTCGCGAGCTCGTGTTTTTTTTAATTTTTTTCCCTTTTTAAATTTTTTTTCAGATTTTTGGACGAGCCCACGAGCTTGTGCGCTCGTCAAAATGGCTCATGGGCACAAGGCCCACGAGCCGCTCGTGGGATCAAGCCCCCTCCTCGGCTCGGGCTCGGGCTCGAGCTCGTTCCACTAGCCGACGTGCCGCTCGGCCCATTTGACATCCCTAACTACAGGGATGGAAAGAAAAGGTAAAAAAATCTTTATAGGCCCTATAAACCAAGAACTATTTGAACTCACCGCTGCTTGGGAGGAGGTGGAGATCCTAGCGCATCAAAAGTGCGGGGCTGGTCTAAAGGTTCAAATGAAGTATTGGATGACTGGAAACTCATCAAATCTGAATGATCACTAGAAGAAGAAACAGAGTGAAATAAATTCTCTTTAGTGCGAAGATGAAGATTGAGATTGTTCATTTGTGGAGTGTTCTGCATAGATTCAAAGTTGGCGTCCGCCGAATACGGAGGTGAAGGGTTTTTACTACCACACCGTCTTTCCCATGAAGACATTTGCAGAAATTCACTGCTACTGGTCACTAATAGAAGGGGAGGTGAATTCTCGCTAACATATGCATGTCATGAGTAGATTCAAAGTTGGTGTCCGCCGAATATGGAGGTGTAAGATTTTCACTCCCATAACGCCTTTCCCATGGAGACATTTGCAAAACTTCACTGCTATTGGTCCCTGATTGAAGGGGATATGAGTTCTTACTAACAGAATGCATATCGTAAGTAGTGTCTATCGACATTCCCTGGCTGCCTTCATCAGTTGATGATATCTTAGAGGAAGCAGATCTCCAACTACTTAGGGGGGTGTATTCAATTGGGATTTTTAAAAATTTTGATGGACCTTTTTTTAAGTGATGACTTTTGTAGATTTCGTAGATCTTTTAAAGATTTGTATGGAATTAGTGGAAGTCTTTCGTAGATTTTTATGGATTTTCATTTTAAAATTTTATAGACTTTTGTGGAATTCAAAGACTTTTGAAAACTTTCATTTGAAATAGAATTCACATAAATCAGGTGTGAGATTCTCACATACGAGATGTTAGTTCCCATAATTCCCCTTTTACTTCCACTTCTTCTTCCCATATAATAAAAAAGAATTTGAAAAAATAAAAATTTAAGACTTTAATTAAATAATTAATAATCAAAAGTATACATATATATATAGGATTTAATATTATTAAAATAGAGATAAATAATAAGAGAGAGAAAGAAAGATAAATGAAATATAATCAATAAGAAAAATAAATTTTAATCATACATATCCATAGAATGATAAAGGAAAGAAAAATTGATTTTTTATTTTTATTTTTTGTAAAAATCTTTCAAAATCTCGTGATTAATGAGAGACAAATTTTAAAATTTTATATGAGTACTTTCTTCTTAAAAGTTAGTAGTTTAGAAACTTTTATAAAAGTCTCTAAAAGCCATTGAAATTTGAATGCATCAAGACTTATGGAGACTCATAAAAAATTTTAATTGAATACACTGTAACTTTTAGAGATTTTTTAAAAGTCTATAAAAGTTTTAATTGAATACACCATGATTTTTAGAGAGTCTCAAAAAGTCTTAATTGAATACCCCTAAACTTTTTAAATCTCAAAAAGTTATTAAAAGTCTCAATTGAATACACCCTCCTTAGACTGAATGTTGTGGGTTAGAATCATGAAACAAAAACACGGTAAATAGCTTGTTGACATGCACACATGCTGTAAAAGAAATGACACTTCAAGAAAATACTCTGCAGTAAGGTAAAAGAGTTCTTAAAGGAATTGTCCAAATAACATAAAAAGCAAACTCTCTCTCTTAAGCTGACAGATAATTGTGATGTCTCTATTTTAAGCTTTTAGATGAGGGGCAAAATTTATTCATTAAAATTTGTTTTCAACACGCCACTCATGTGCAGGTCGAATTAATTTTTTCATCAAAAGCCTAACACGTGCACAATTTTCAGAAAAGGGTTGTAGCGAGACTCGAATCCAGGTCCTTTTCTTGCTTTGAACCAATTTGAACATTCTCTTCTAAAAGCTTTAGTCGTAAGACGGGGATGTATTATTTATGTAATTGTGTCATCAATAGTCTCAAACTAGGTAGAGATATGACATTGTGCACTTCATAATAGGAGGGCCATGAATTCCTCGAGTTACCTATAAATATCTGCAGAGTTGGCCGTATCTCAGATGGTCTTTTAAACATTTCTTCCTAAGCAGGTCGGAACAAAAACTATAGTCACCCATAGATTTTTTTTTTCTTTTTTGGAACAAATAAGCTATTATGAGAAACAGTACGGAAAAAATATGTATATAAATGCATAAGTTCAAATGAAGATTTTAGTAAAAAAAAATCTTGTATTCCCAGCAATGGCGGATTTAGAGGCTGGTGAGCTAGGGCGGCCGGCCTAGTTGGATTTGTCGGGGAGATTCTTTTCTTGTTGTTGCTGATAATAGATAGAATTTTTAGATTATATATGTGATAATTCATATTAACACCAAACATCTCATTTAGCTTAGCTGGTTAGTTCTTCCATTATTAAATTGGAGATCCTGTGTTTGAAATTTTTCAACAGCATTATTTTTTATAATTTTTGTATTTCAATAATTTTTACCAAAACAAATGCAAGGAAAGTTATTTGAACCTGGTACCTTCCTTAAACACATTAACCACTTTACCATCATAACACTTATTGATTTTAACACATAATGTAACAAAATAATATATGTTCAATTTTATTGGTTTAATGCAAGTAGAAACATTTTAATCGGTGCATTGTCCATTTTCTTGATTTTCTTTTTCGCTTTCGTTTTCGTTTTCTTTTCTTTTTTTCCCTCTAATCAATTGATTTGAAAGTTTGGTCAATTAATGGTGGATGAATTTGTAGAAAAATTGGTCTTAGTGTCATAATGAATCTTTTAACAAAACTTATATATTTAATAAAAGGTTCCACTTTTCGTTCACAAAAAATCGATTGCATGAAAATAGAATCATACAAGCACATAAATAATTTCAATTTTGTTAATATAATAATGATTGTTTAATTAACTTTAATTGTAAACTGAATATTGACATTTTGTTAATATATATTACCTATTTAATTTAAAAATAAATTAGAAATTTTGTAGATTATGCAACGATTTTTTTTATCCAAAATGAAAGTTTGTACCTAGTTCTAGTTTGAGTCATGTATCTAGTTCTTCTAGTTTTAATCCGTACGATTTTTTGAATATTATTTAATTAAATATTAATAAACAACCTCGCTATCGTCAACGTTGGCCGTCGATAGTAAGTTTTCAACGCTCGTGATCCGCCCTAACTGAACTCGATTCCTGAATTCGCCCCTGATTCCCAATAATTACCCTATATTTCTTCATAATTGGTGCAAAACCCAAAAAATTAAGGAAGATTCCAAGTTGACTAGTCATAAAAAAGGTATTTTTCTAGGACATAGATCTTCTAGAACATCTTATTGGATCATCTCCTGCTCGCAATTTGTTGCATCAAACTTCGAATATAGTGACAAGTGTCCATATGCAATAGGATAGGGCATAATCAGCAATCGGCGATGAATATCAGTGCCCTAACATGTTGAGAGGAGGGCAAAAATTCAGTTTAATGATCAGGTGCATGAAATAGCAAGTCTAGGAAAATATAATTATCGTAGGGACTTCGAACACGTGACTACTTTATAACTAGTCGCTATCACGTGCGTTGCACAAATTTTGTATTAATCGTATTTTTATTACTGTATGAATTTTAGTTTTTTTGAAAAGTTTTTGAAACAATATATTAAAATATTTCCATGATAATGGAAAATAATTGTAAATTATTTTTACAATTGTATAGTAGTATGTTATCTGAAAAAAATATGTTTGTATATTTCATACTTGAATAAGAAATATACAAGCTATTTTGCTTGTATTTTTTGATAGTGTTGATATGATTGAATTGAATGTGAAGATTATATTTCTAAATTTTGTGTAACTCAATATTGTAAAATTGAAAAAAAAACTCTCCGTACAATACAGAGTAAAAATAAAAAAAAAGTGCAGAGAGAAAAAAACTTCTCCGCACTGTGCAGAGAGATGACAAACCAACTCTCCGCACAGTACGGAGAGAAAAAAACTCTCGTGCGGAGAGAAAAAACTCTCCACACAATGTGTAGAGAGTTGAACCATGTGCGGAGTAAAAAAAGTGCGGGAAGAAAAAAAACCTCTCCGCACAGTTCGGAGAGAGTTGAACCATGTGTGGAGAGTTGAAAAACTCTTTGCACAATGCAGAGTAAAAAAAACTTTCCTCATAGTGCGGAAAGATGACAAAATAGCTCTCCGCACAATACAGAGAGAAAAAACTCTCCGCACAATGTGGAGAGTTGTTTTCAAATTTCTTAATTACAAGCCAAATTTCAAGATTATAAATTTTTCGTATATACAACGAAACAGAGTAGAAAAACATGGCTCAAAATCAATTTGTCTTCTTTAAATTTCAGTCACAGCTCAATTTTTGAGCATTTAAATCATATTTATGGTATTGAAAATGAGCTTTCTCGTGATTCATAAAAAGAAACAATACGTGAGTTGTGCAAAAAATGGGATATTAATAGTACCATGACATTGCTTTTACAAATGGAGGCTCTAGGGTACCACCCAAATTCAATATTTTTACACTTACTTGATAATAGCTCTTGAACATTAAAAGCGGATACAATTTTCAATGAAATTATACTTTCGGGTTGTAGGCCGGAAATTAAAGTGTTCAATGCATTGCTCAAAAGTTGTTTGAAAAAATGCCTCTTGGAGCTTGCAGATAAAGTTCCGAGATTTTTTATTTTTCTCTTCACATTGTGCGGAGAGATGGTTTGCCATCTTTCCGCACTTTGCGGAGTTTTTTTTTTTCTCTCATGTGCTGAGATCTTTTTCTCATGGAGTTCAAATATACTAAAATTATTATTATTATTTTAATGTTATTGACATGATGCGTGTGTGGAAGAATATTTGTCAATCACTATAAACAAAATTCTTCACAAAATGTAAAAAATAAAAATGCATAATAAATCTTCTTATTACGCTAATAAAATTACAATAATTTTTTTTTTACAAATAACATAAAAAAATTATTTTTATTTTCAACAAAAAAAACACATTTAAAAATTAGTAATTTCATAATCACTTTTTTTTGATTCTCGAAAATACAATTATAAAAAAGGAAACAATATTGAATTACAACATTTAATACTTAAAAAATTCAATATTAATTAAATTTTATACATTTATAACAAATTATAAATCCATATATGTAGCTTACCATATTTGCAGGCAACTTACCGTATATATAGCTTACTGTATATGCTGCTTACAGTATTTGCAGCTTGCCATATTTTGCATCCTATCGTATTTACAAACAACTTACCGTATTTTCACCTTATCGTATATGTTGTCTACTGTATTTGCAACTTACCGTATATGCTGCCTACCGTATTTACAGCTTATTGTATTTTTATATACTGATTTTTGCACTTACAAATATCGAAAATGCAGAACACAGTACATTCACTTACCAAACCGAATTTCAAAAAAAGTTTCAGATTTTTATTTTTTCAACATAAGCATAAAATAAATATTTAATATATATGAAGCACAAAATATAAATACATATGAATATGGTGCTCAGTCTTCAATTTTCCAATATTGAATTACACAAAATTTAGAAATATAATATTCACATTTAACTCAGTCACATCAACACTATCAAAGAATACAAATAAAATAATTTGTATAATCTCGTATATTTCTTATTCAAATATGAAATATACATGTATATTTTTTTAGATGACACAATACTATTATGTAATTGTAAAAATAATTTACAATTATTTTCTTATGTCATGGAAATATTTTTAGATATTGCTTCAAAAAATTTTCAAAAAACTAAAATTCATACACTAATAAAAATACGATAAATGTAAAATTCGTGCAATGCACGTGACAGATACTGTGCGGAGATTTTATTTATTTATTTATTTATTTAACTTCGCACTGTACGAAGAGTTGGCAAACTCTATGACTTGTGCGAAGTTTTTTGTTTTCCGCACAGATTGTGGGGACTGTCGCACAGAATGCCATCTCTCCGCACTCTGCGAAGAGATTTTTTTTTATTTCGCACTGTACGAAGAGTTGGAACTCTACACACATGGTTTGTCATCTCTCCGCACTATGCGGAGAGTTTTTTTCTTCTTTTTTTACTCAGCACATATTTTGTCATCTCTCCGCATTGTGCGGAAAGTTTATTTTTATTTTTTTTTAAAACTCATGTGCAAAGAGAATTTATTTATTTATTATTATTTATTTATTTTTTGCTCATGACAGTTTATATTTACTAAAATTATTATTATTTTTTAATGCTAATAACATGATGTGTGGAAGAACATTTGTTTGACATAAACAAAATGGAAAATAAAAAATGACATCATGTATAGTAAAATTGGAGTAATTTAGGCCCCGTTTGGTAGGGATTTTTTGCCTCAAAAAATTGATTTTTTGACCGTTATTTTACTATTCAAGCCGTAATTTTTGACTTCTTCTCTCACATGTGGACCCCACTTTTCTTCTAACGGTCAAAAAATCAATTCTCAAAATCCCTACCAAATGGGCCCTTACTATTGTATGAATAATAGACCCTTCTTTCCATTTTTATTAGAAGTTAGATTAACGGATTCGTAAGAGTACGTCACTTATGACTAAGGCCAAAGATGAGTTAATTAGTAGTATCAGCTCGATGCGTTATTTGAAAGTAGATGTGCTCATATCACTTGATTGTTTTCAGGAGTGGACAAATTCTAGTCAAATATAATTTATACTTGTCACATTAATATGGTAGGTCGGGTAATGACTATTGACTATGCCAATATTGATATACCCCGAGGAGTGTATCCCGAGGACTCAATCTATACCCCCACCTCATTTCTCTTCCTCGGTCCTCGGGGTCATCCTCCAGATATTGTAGTCCTCGAGATACCTCGAGGACACATTTACATTCCCTCAATGTCCTCGAGAATAGTCCTCGAGACATACACCACCAACATGCCTCCTAAGACCTGGGTACCTAACTAACAAATCTAAACACCCAAGGATTCTACATCAACCCTAACACCACTTGTCAAACAATTCCATTACAGGTAGGACACTCTTTATAATAGAAATTTCCTTGGATAAAAACATCCAACCAACACAATCCTACTAGGAGTACACAACCTACTCCTATAAAAGCAGAACCTTGGGCCATTATTCAGGTACGTTTTCTCATTGTTCTTCAGCACATAGCCTCACGCATATATTTCCCCTTTCTGACTTAAGCATCGGAGGGACGACGAGGACATACCTCGTTGCCTTTGTTTCAGGTATCGGAAGATCACGTTTGTGCTCCTTATCAATCATCAAGTTCGGGAAATTTGCAGGTACGATTTTTGGTAGCATCATTGGCGCCGTCTGTGGGAAACGCTACCAAAAGCCATGGTAAACACACGTTCAGGTCTTCCACCAGCAAGCTCATCCGCTCCAAACCAACCCCCTCTTGAGGATATCCCTGTTCCTCAAGAGGAATCATCAGAAGTGCCAGAGCCCCAGCCGGCAGTCGTCACTGCTGGAGCCTTTGAAGTGCTCAGACAACAGGTCGCCACACTGACTCAGCTGCTAAGTTAAAGAAATTCGCATCCGTCACCTACACCAGCACCCCAGGGGGGTTTTATGGCTGATGCTCGAGCTCGAGCTCAAACACATGCCCTGACAATGGCGGAGCAGGGGCCTCGGGTATACCACATGTGACCTCAGCCTCGAGATCAGTGACCATGGATTCCGGGGAACTCGCTAGGATTATTCAAGAAGGAATTACGGCGGGCCTACTTCAGGGCAACAAAGGGTCGACAAGATTCAATCCCAACACTCCATTTACTTTCGAAATATTAACATTCCCCTTACCAGACAGAGTTAAGTATCCTAGGATCAAAGAATATGATGGGACCACCGATCCAATCAATCATCTGAACATATACACGGACGTCATGAATCTACAGGTTGCACCAGATCAGGTGATGTGCAAGGCCTTCCCGCAAACTTTGACGAATGCTGCTAGGGATTGGTTTTCAACCTTAGAGTCCAACTCCATAGCCTCATTCTCGAATTTGGCGGACAAGTTCTCCGCTTTCTTCGCAAGCAGCAAACGCATCAGGAAGAAAGCAGCTTCCCTCATGCAACTTAGACAAGGGCAAAATAAGACCCTACGTGACTTCATGACCAGGTTCAACAAGGAAAGACTTCAGATTCCCGACCTACACATAACTGCAGCAGTTTCTGCCCTCACATATGCCATAAAGTGCGAAGCTTTCAAGATGTCCTTATCCAAAACTCCGCCGAAGACAGTCATCGAGCTTCTTACCCGAGCTGAGAAGTACATAAATATGGAGGAAATGCTGAACCCGAGAAAGGTTGGACCATCCCATGACAGGGTCGAGCATAAGAGACAGCATGACCCGACCCCTCGTGAAGAACAGCATCGGAAAAAACAGAGACAGGAGGTTCTCCCGACGCCGTTCACACGTTTAAATACGTCAAAAACCAATATATTGATGGAGATCAAGGATATGAAGGAATTGAAGTGGCCTGTCAGAATGAGGTCACCACCCGAATCCAGGGACATGAACAAGTACTGTGAGTTCCATCGGGATCATGGGCATACCACGGAGAACTGTAAGGCCCTGCAACGGGAGATTGAAGCCCTTATTAAAAGAGGACTCTTGAGTTCCTACGTCGGTAACGACAAACGGCCGAGGAACGATCGTGGTAGGGAAAAAGTCCCTGAGGCAAAAAGGGATGGTCAACCCACTGCTGGAACCATCAATATCATCATTGGAGGTATTGCCTCGGGAGGAGACTCCAACAGTGGAAGAAAACAATATGCTCGACGATATGTCTTGGCCTCTAGGATGCCCCATGGAAAGCTGGAGGATATTACTTTTGAGACCAGACAGCTGCCAGACAATGCTATGTTGCCAGTGTTCGGGAAATAAATAACGACGTCATGCAAATCTCGAGGATTGATCCTGAGGACGGGCAACAAGTCAGACTCGCTCCTGTCGAAGAATTGATGGAAATTGAGCTCGAGCACGATAAGGAGGTGACGATTGGTCGGGATCTTGACGTCACCCTGAAGACAGAACTTGTTAGTTGTTTATCTCGCAACATTGACGTTTTTGCCTGGACGGTTGAGGATATGTCAGAGATAGACCCTAAAATTGCAGTCCATAGGCTTAATATTAGCCCAGGGGCCAGGCCAGTAAAACAGAGGAAAAGACAGTTCGCCCCAGAACGTCGGGAGGTCATCCGCGAAGAAATTAACAAACTTGTCAGTGCTCGGTTTATTCGGGAGGTTCAATATCCCGACTGGCTTGCCAATGTTGTTTTAGTAAAGAAGGCCAATGGTAAGTGGAGGGTCTGCATTGACTTCACAGATCTTAACAAAGCATGTCCAAAGGATAGTTATCCCCTACCACGGATTGACAACTTGGTGGATAGCACGTCCGGACATAAGTTGTACAGCTTCTTGGATGCATTTTCTGGTTATCATCAAATCCTCATGGCCGAAGAGGATCAAGAAAAGACATCATTCATGGCCGTTTCAGCCATTTACTGTTATAAGGTCATGCCTTTCGGTTTGAAGAATGCAGGGGCAACATACCAAAGACTCATCAACAAAGTCTTTGCTAACTTGATTGGAAGGAATGTAGAGGCGTACGTTGATGACATGGTGGTCAAGAGCAAACAGGTGGACCAACATATTTCAGATCTTGAAGAAGTGTTCAACACCTTGCGAAAGTACGGAATGAAGTTGAACCCCGCAAAATGTGCATTTAGCGTGGCCTCGGGCAAGTTCTTGGGCTTCATGATCACTCACCGGGGGATAGAGGCCAACCCTGACAAAATACAAGCAGTAGCGTCTATGGAATCACCAAGGAACAAGAAAGAGGTACAGATGTTGAATGGTAGGATAGCAGCCTTGAACAGGTTCATGTCCCGAGCATCAGACAGGTGCTATCCCTTCTTCAAAGTCCTCAGAGGAAACCAAGGCTTTGATTGGAGTGAAGACTGTGAGAAAGCTTTTCAAGAGCTCAAACAGACATTAGCATCTCCTCCAATTCTCACTAGGCCTGAGCCTGGTGACACCTTATTTTTGTACTTGGCCGTATCTCAAAACGCTGTTAGCGGGGTCTTGGTGAAAGAGGTTAACAAAGTCCAGCAACCTATCTGCTATGTAAGCAAGGTCCTACTGGACGCGGAAACCAGGTATACTTTGGCGGAACAACTTGCCCTTGCCTTGGTTATAGCAGCAAGGAAACTCCGGCAGTATTTTTAGTCTCACCCTATTGTGGTGCTCACTAATCAACCACTTAGGCATATACTTCAGAAGCCGGACGTATCAGGAAGACTGATGAAATGGGCAATCGAGCTTGGAGAATTTGGCATAGAATTCAAACCACGCCCATCTATCAAAGCCCAAGCTCTGGCCGACTTCATTGCAGAACTAACCCCTAGGCCTCGGGGGCCAGGTGACAGATCAAGCATGAGCACTAATTTGGACACTTGGCAAATATTTGTGGATGGAGCATCGAACTCCTCGGGCTCGGGCGCAGGGGTCATCATCATCAGCCCTGACAAACAAACGGAGATCCAATGCGCTCTCAGGTTGGAGTTTGAAGCAACCAACAACGAGGCCGAGTATGAGGCCGTCGTTATTGCTCTTGAGCTAGCCCTTTACCTAGAGCTCGAGTTCGTAAAGGTATTCAGTGATTCACAGCTAGTGGTCGGACAGATTGAAGGATCATTTGAAAGGAAGGAAGAGAAAATGAGTTTGTACTGTATGAAGGTTCAGGACCTTCAGCGAAAATTCAAGAGCTGTGAAATTACAAAAATTGCTCGAAAGGACAACGGAAAAGCCGATGCATTATCCAGGCTTATGTTCATGGGGGTAGACGGCCTTGACAGAACGGTTCACATTAAAATCATCACAGAACCCAGCATCAGTCAAATCCTCGACATCATGGACATTGACAACGAACCATCCTGGATGGACCCGATCATAGAATTCATCACAAACGGAAGTCTACCAAGCGATGGCAGGTTGGCCAGAAGCATCAGAGCCCGAGCTCCTAGGTACTGCATGATCAGCGGTGTCCTTTTTCGTAGAAGTATTACTCTTTTGTACCTAAGGTGTCTCAGGCCATCAGAATCATCCCAGGCCCTTGCTGAAGTTCATGAAGGCGCGTGCGGGAATCATCAAGGAGCCAGGGCTTTGGCCTTTAAACTCGTACGATATGGATACTACTGGCCAACTATGAAAAAAGACGCCTCAGAATATGTTAAAAATTGTGATAAGTGCAAGAGGTTTGGCAATGTTATCCACTCACCAGTCGAAGACCTCACCAACATTAACTGTTCGGCCCCGTTTGAACAATGGGGAGTTGACATCCTCGGCCCCTTTCCTGTGGCAAGAGGTCAATTAAAGTTTGTTGCTATAGCAGTAGAGTACTTCACAAAATGGGTAGAGGCCGAACCTCTCGCCACTATATCGGAGCCCAAGCTAAGAGCCTTCACTTGGAGGTCTATCATTTGCAGGTTTGGGATACCAAAGGTCCTCATCACCGACAACGGCAGGCAATTTGACAACCAACAATTTAGAAACTTTTGCTCAAACCTTGGGATTGATCACCGTCATACATCAGTTTCGCATCCTCAGAGCAACGGTCTGGCCGAGGTAACAAATCGAATCATATTGCAAGACCTCCAAACAAGAATAAGCGATGCTAGGGGTTCTTGGTCCGACGAGCTGCCTTCTATACTTTGGACGTACAGAACAACTCATAGGACAACCACAGGAGAAACCCCTTTTATGTTAGCCTATGGCGTTGAAGCGATGGTCCCAGTGGAAATTAGACTGCCAAGCCATAGGAGGCTCGTGCCAGAAACCTCGGAGCATACAACTGAACATCTTGATCTCTTGGAAGAAGTACGGGAGCAAGCCGCTATAAAAGTGGCCTCTTACCAAACTAGGACAGCAAAATATTTTAATAGCAAAGTCAAGGCTCGGAGGTTCAGAGCTGACGATTTGGTCTTGAGGAGGGCCGAAGCAGCAGGCCACCCCCCAGGGAAGCTCGGGCCCATCTGGGAAGGGCCCTTTGAGGTCATACGACAGGTTCGCAAAGGAGCATACAGCCTAAGAGACACTTCGGGTAGACCTCTTCCGAGGCCCTGGAATGCCGACAATCTAAAAGTATATTACAAGTAAAATTCCCGACGCCTTTTAGGAGATTTTCTTTTTCTGCATTTTATTTCTAGTTTAGCGGGTCTGCGTGCCCATGCATGTTTTCTGTTTTGTAATGAATTACGTTCGGCTTGATCCCATTTGGGTACGTAGGCAGCTTGGGTACAATATAAATCCAAGTCCAGTCCGAAAAATTAGTAAATTCAAGCTTCAGGTATGACAGCCCTTTGAGCAAAAAGCCTTGCCCCGCGCAAGCACCCAGAAGAGCCTTGCCCCAGGCAAGCACTCAAAAAGCCTTCCCCAAGCCAGCTCTCAAAAAGCCTTGCCCCAGGCAAGCACACAAAAAAAAGCCTTGCCCCGCGCAAGCATTCAGAAAGGCCTTGCCCCAGGCAAGCACACAAAAAAAAGCCTTGCCCCGCGCAAGCACTCAGAAAAGCCTTGCCCCAGGCAAGCACTCAGAAAAGCCTTGCCCCAGGCAAGCACTCAGAAAAGCCTTGCCCCGCGCAAGCACTCAGAAAAGCCTTGCCCCGCGCAAGCACTCAGAAGAGCCTTGCCCCAGGCAAGCACTCAAAAAGCCTTGCCCCAGGCCAGCACTCAAAAAGCCTTGCCCCAGGCAAGCACTCAAAAAGCCTTGCCTCG